>NC_033800.1:146409751-146425306 GCF_001876935.1 Asparagus officinalis | reverse complement strand
TTCGTCTGCTTAAAGAATAAATTGATTCACTCCCTTCAGATAAAAAAAATGGATATGTCATTGCACAAGCCCTCTCTTTTGCTGGACATGATTGGTTATTGATACCCGTCAGCCCGCCAAGAAGTTCAAAGATCGTGAAAGAAGAATTATATTGTGTTTGATGTAATGTAACTTTTAAATCACTTTCTATTAGTTCTATCAGAAATCATTCCGAAATCTGATCCATATAGCATCTATGCATTAACATTCTAGGGCTACGTACATATCTTCTTTTGATTTTGCAGACAATATAGCGAAAATGTCGCCCCCCATATCAGTGTGATGCTGCCACAACCGACCAAACTTCAACAGCGCGAATATGTCGTCTGCAAGTCCTAATGAGGTCATACCCGGAATGACCCTAGACAACGCAGTTCAACATCATGCAGAGGCTCACCACAACGGTCTACTTGTGTGTTCATACATTTTGGCTCAAGCCGTTGCGCAGAGAGCACTGCACGCATGTTTGAGAGGCAATGGGACTCTTGAGCCTCGATCGAAAACCTGCGCATAGAGTGGCGGATGTTGAAAAAGCATAGGAATGTTTGTAATTCTTATCGGTATTGTGTTGTTAGGTATCTAGATGCTATGCCATTTTGTATATAATCAGTTAAAAAAAGAAAACAAGAAGATGGAGCATGGCCTGTGTTGTGCATACTGTCTGAATTAAATGATAACAATCAGAGGTATCATGATTAGGGAAATTGGTGATGTATGTGGCTTTCGGTGTTTGTGGTTATTTTTCTGACTTGGTCTAATGTTTCTCATATCAGTTCTTTGGATAGTCTACTCTCTAGATTTATCTTGTGTAGGCTTACAGAAAATCCACGTTAAAATACACAATCACACGCACTTAAAGCATACATACATGTTTATATACTGATTGCTTTCTGAACCTATCTAGCTCAAAGCATTAGCAAATCAATCACAAGGGCAGAGTATTTGACGGGTAACAACACTCGGTGACAATTTTTTGTATTCCATCTAAACATTAATCATCATAACATGCAAAATATCTAGCCAACAAAATTAACCAGCAATCAGCCATCACGCCCAGAATTTCAAACAAAAATCCAATTAGATCACTGCAAAATAGGAGACTACAATATCCTTAAAAAGCCCACTTGATACGGGGACAATTTTCTTCCTTACTAAACCCTTAAAAAGAAAATAACTATCCTTAAAGATTAACATTCGCCAAAGTCAAATCAAGAGAAAACAAGGCCATCCCCTTAGTTACTCAGTGTGCAAACACAGTATCATTCCTCCTCGGCTAGCGTCGATCAAGATACTCCCTGGTTTAAACTTGAAGCCCATGCCTTGCATGCTCGGAGCGCCCACCAAACTATTACTTCTGGTTATAAGCATCTGCGCCTTCAAATTTCATAAAACACATCAGTATCATGCAAAGGTCAAGAAAGTTCGTCGCCCAATCCAAGTTTTTCCGCTAATCCCGGTTTTCCAATTCTATGAGTGTACATATCATACTATTCGGCCAATCTCATAGTTATACATGAGCCAAACAATCAGGAATATCAATACCACGACCGGCACATCAGTAGCCCACAAGCACATTGAACCTCTGTTTAAACCCTTCGAGACTATCTCCCTCTGCTCCTGAGATTTCCCCCATGGAGTGTTGTACTCCTATAGCCAGTTTTGTCTAATCTTTGGCTCGAGCATCTTGCAGATTTAGTGTTGCAGAAAACAAATGGCTGCTTTTATCACCGAGATCATTCAACAGTTTTTGAGCTTGAGAACTTTTCACTCTCCTTCAGCATTGTTTACGTGTTGAGTAATGAGATCTGTAGTTTTTTCCTGCTATACAATAGTAACGACAACTGGGTTTCTCAAAGTAACTTTCTTCCTAGCCTCTCAACAGTGGTGGCATTGTTAGCACTAAACATATTAAGTTGTTCGATAATTCTTTTCTTAATCAAGCTCTTCATCCTCATTCTCGGGGTTTCAAATTGCTGGAAGGCATTGCATCTAAAACCCCAGCTAACCTGCGGTCTCAAACCCATATCAAATATCCTATCCAGCGCCTTCATCGGAACAACATAGTCTGCACTGATTGAGTACAGCATACCGACGCTTCCAAGCAATCAAGAAGCCTACCAGGAGTAGCGATCACAACCTCGCCACCCTTGCGAATTTCTTAAACCTTGTTTCCTCAATAGACTGACCCCCGACAATTGAAACCACCTTGAACCCTAAATAATCGCGATTTCACGTTTCGTCTCATACTGTTGAAGCTAACTCTCGGTAGTGCCCATAACAAACAGATAAGTCCTTAGTTCATTCTCCTCACTCATTCGGAGGGCGAGCCTAGAGATATAAGTAAGCATTGGCAACACAAAAGCTGAGTTTTTCCAGACCCAGTTCTTGCAATCCCAATCACAATCTCTCTGCTGCAATCCAAGAGGGCAATTGCTGCCATCTGAATTGGGATGGGGTTTACCCCAGCTTTCTCACTGCTTCAAAAAGCTCAGACCAATTGTTTACTCTCAGCCCAGTTCCTCATTGGCCTTCAGAATCCTCGACCTTTTGTATGAAATGTTGATCTTCTCTGAAATTCTCCAATCGCGTTCACTCTCTCTTCAAAGTTTCTCTCTGTCCAATGTCGATCAACTCTCAGTATCAAAAGCATCATAAAGATCAGCGCTGCTTCCTTTTGCCGTTGAGCTGCCCAGCCTTCCTCAGCCGCGCTCCTCTAACCTCCCCTCTTTCCTTCGAATTTCATCACGTGGTCTTTCTCATGCTTCAACCGCTTGTTCTTTGCTCTGGCGATCGATTCCAGCAAGAAACCCTCTGGCCAAATTAAAAGACGAGCTTCATGAGGGTTGTTACAAAGAATTCATTGTCTCTAGAAGTTCCTCAGTGTTCTCCAATCGAAGGAAAACCTAAAACTTTTCACTAGGTTTGTAACGCGGCTTCTTAGCGTTTTTTCGATCCAAGGTACTGGCTCTTTGATAGCTTCAAGTTCTTTTTCCTCTCGCTTCCACTTGCTTCTCGAGCGAGCCCGCTCTTAGATCTGGAGGTCGTCCTCCGACGGCTCTCCTCCCGATTTTGCGATCTCGTTTCGGCGATCTCAGGATCTCGTTCGCCGCGCGTCAAATTGATCTCGCGTCCGATCTCGGTCCCGATCTCGGTCCCCGTCTCGGTCTCGAATCGTTGCCGTCGATGCATTCGCGATCCCCGGGGGTTTTCTCGATCTCGGTCGGCGATTGCTGCGGTTCTCGATCACGGTTCGCTCTTCTAGCTCGAGTTGTTCGTCGGCGTCAGAGGGTGAGTTTAGCCGTTCGCGGAAAGAGAGTGCTAGCGTGCTCGACGGAGAGGCCGCTTCTGCTCGCCGGCGTTTCCTGCTGGCCGCGCGCTGGAGTGGCGAGTTTCTCGCCGCCTCAGCCTTGGAGCATGAGACGGGCTTCATGTCGCGCGGCGGCGGAGGAGGACCGAGGCGTTTGCCGGGTGCGAGATTCGTTCGATGGCGCGCTTCATCTTTTGGCTTTCTAGGGTTTGCGAGGGTTTTTTCTTGAGGGGATGAAGAAGAGACGCTGGGCTAGGGTTTTGGGTCGCTTGGTGAGTTGCAGGAGGGAAAGGCGTTGAAAGAGCGGGGCAACTTTACGAGATTGGGGGTGAGGATTTAGTGAGGAAGCTATTTATAGGGTGAGAAAAAATAAATTGCAGAAACCACCCCCTGCTTCAGCTGCCTTCGCTGATTGCTACGTCATCGAATCCTCGTAAATTATGCAATTACCATTTGCAGCAGTTCTGTTGTATATTAGATTCTACTACTCAATTGCAGTAATTAGTTTATTTGGCAGCTTGTTTTAATAGAAACGTGTTTCAAATTTAAACATAAGTAAGAATAAGCTGAGTTTTTTTTCTTTTTTCTGTTTTCTTTATTTATGTGATTGTTAAATAGTTAGTTTTATTTTTAAACTTAGTCTTCATATTTTTTTCCTAAAAAGTAGGAAACTTATCCGGCCCACTTTCCAGAGTTAAAGGATTATAGTTTTTATTTTGGTTTTTTTTTGTATTTTTAAATCGTATCATCTTAACATTAGTAATAAAATTATCAAAAGATTTCTGAAAGGCTTTCCAAAATTTAAATTCCTCTGTGTAATTATTTTCAAATGTCGGTTAAAACTTTAGAACAAATTACAAACATTATATATTCTCTTTCCTGCCCTGAATCTAATTTGCAAAATAAAACCAAAGTATTTAACTTTCTATTTTTATATTAGCCACATTGCCTAACCGACAAATTTTCTTTATCACAACAACCAGTAACAGGCGATGTTCTTAATGCTTCAAGTTCACCTTTCTGGTTTCCTTAATGATTGATTCACATAATCTCGTACAAAATTCTAGCATCTCAAGTAGGCATGTCAACATGGTAGTTTTGGTTTGGTTGGATTTTAGTTGGGTCATAAATGGTGGTCACATTTATGACTACTTAACCATTTATAACCAATTACAATTGCTAAATGGATCAGTTCTCATCATCCATTTACTAAATGGGGTGGTTCATTGGTGGCCCAATAACCATTTTAGTTACGAGCTTTTATATATACTAGTTACAGTGCCACGTGCGTTGCACCGTAGGACATATTTGTTTTATATTCTAATACTTTACACAATTCATTATTTAATTAATGGAAGAGTTTCATTTTGAATGTAATTAATATTTTGAGGATTATTTGTTTTTTTCTTACAATTTAGCATCATATACTTTCTTTCAATCTTCTTTAGGATTTAGAGTTTTTTGAACTAATATAGGGTTTAATCTGTTAATATGAAGTTTCGGTATTTTTCTATAAATAAATGAATTTCAATGTCTTTGGTTGAAAAAAATTTATATTTTTTGGGAAGAAATCCATGGTTGTTTGTGAAAAAATTAGAGGGGTTTATTGTGAACATGGCAAATCATGGAATACCAAAAGATACAATTTTTTAATCTTAAAAGACATAGTTCTATTTACTTTATAATTTAAGATAATGAATGACATTTAATAATACTGGTTAGTTTTAAAAATGTGATAAATTTAGAATATAGTTTTAACCATTAGGGAGGTTAATTAATCATACTATTATATTAAAAAATTTACGCCAAAGGACAAAAAATTCCAATGTTTGTTCATTTAACTTTATTTAAGTGTGTCATGCTATTCCAGTTTATATTAAACTAATCTTTATTTTACTAATCCATTATAACAAAATAAATTCTCACTTTTTACCTTTCTCTCTCTGTCTATTATCATATAATTAGTAACAGCTACAAAAAATATACCTACTAAGTTTCATGGATAATACAATATTTCTCTCAAATCATAATTAAGTACATAGTAATAATTATAGAAATAGAAAAAAAAAAGTCATTAACCCCCCCCCCCCCCCAAAAAAAAAAAAAAAATAGACCTCAACTTTTAGCCTCAATCCGAATTCTCCACATTCCTTGTATCAATTGTTATCCCTCAAATCCGCATATAGTTGTTAGTTCTAAACAAATCAATTAGGTATAAAGTATAATCCGAGTAAAGCCTCATACTTTCCCTCAGCACACTTCAATCGTCTTCACCCCCTTGTCGTTTATCTCTTCTGAAGGGATAATGTTTTCACCGAGCGAGCTTGTATCATCCAGAATAATATCATTAGTAAAGTCAATGGGTTGAGTATAAGATGTGTTAGGATTGTAAGAGTCAGTGAGTGTAAATCTAAATCATTCAATGACGTGAATTATATAGGTTGCCCAAGTAAGGCGCTATTTATGATAAAAAAAATAGGCTCTTTGGATTCCGTAACAGTCAAATGTAATTGCCACTTAAATAAAAACTACAAATTAAAAAATGTAACTCTCATTTCAAGTATGTATGAATGATGCAATAATGGTATTTTAAGTTTGACACTTTGTTGCAAATTGAAACGTATATTATTTAGGTTTTTTGTGTTTTTTTAAGTGGAGCGGGTTAACAAAAAAATAGAAGTTAATATTTAGTGCCAGACAATTAATAGGAGAGTTATGCTATTATTAAAAATGTATGCATGTAAGTGAAGGCATATAAAATTGCTTATAGGTCCTTTTGCAACAGCTCGGTACAAACCGACGAACCAACGAGGCCGACGGAGATCGACGAAATCGCACGCAAGCAACGGAATACTATCGTTTTCGCATTTCGTAATCAAGCCAAGTGTTAAAGAGTCAACGAGTGATTCCAACCAAGGACAAACTCGGACGAATCACGATCGAATTCAAGATCAGTTTGGGACTCGAACTCAGAAGCGGATTTACTGCCTAATCAGGATCCAGATTTTACTTGCCAAATCAGGAATCGGATTTACTGTCTAATCAGGATCCAGATTTACTGCCAAATCAGGAATCAGGAATTTTACTGCCTAATCAGGATCCAGATTTACTGGCCACTAATCAGGATCTCAGATTTTACTGCCAAATCAGGAATCAGATTTACTGCCTAATCAGCATCCAGATTTACTGCCAAATCAGGAATCAGATTTACTTGCCAATCAGATCTAGATTTCTGCCAAATCAGAATCAGATTTACTGCCAAATCGGGATCTAAAATCAACCGAATCACGAGACCGCCGAAAAAACTGGCAAAAACCACAACACCCAGAGGTGGCCGACACGTTGTCATTTCGCGGTCCACCCTAGCAGATGGTGCCAGCCAGAGGTTGGCCCATGTTGTCATTTCGCGGCCACCATGAGGTGGCCGACAGTTGTCACTTTGCGGCGCCACCCAGAGGTGGCCGACAGTTTGTCATTTCGCGGCCACCAGAGTGTGGCGACAGTGTCATTTCGCGCCCCTGCGCCGGGCACAGTAAAGGGAGCCTATAAATAGGCCCCCTTGGTTCATTTGTTCAAGGGTTGGAAATTTGGAGAAAGGCGAAGCCCTGCTGGCATTGGAGACTCGGAACTTAAAAAGATTTGAAGCTTGGGACTTCGGGGACTGACTCCTTCAGATCTGCGTGCTCGCGCGATCATCAACGTCAAATAAGGCAGATGTGTTCGAGAGGACCGGATCTCAGATCTACGCCAGGCACACTCCAGGATCTAAAGCTTCTGGTCTTAATCGCGAACTTGGACGATTTTTCTTGTTGAAAACAATCCTCCCCGCTATTATTTCCGTTGGTGAAA
Organism: Asparagus officinalis; assembly: GCF_001876935.1. Taxonomy (NCBI): domain Eukaryota; kingdom Viridiplantae; phylum Streptophyta; class Magnoliopsida; order Asparagales; family Asparagaceae; genus Asparagus; species Asparagus officinalis. The sequence continues at coordinate 146,418,111 of NC_033800.1, read as the reverse complement.
TATACCCGTCGTGACTGCGTAATCGCGACCGGATCCTAGATCTCGCTGGTGGGTCCACGGCAAACAAACCGCCGGGCGCAGGCAAAAGACCCACGCAAGCGAGCGACCGCAAAACAGGACGCATCGCGATGTCGTCGCACACAAGAGGAAAAGTTGTAATCTTTGTTTATTTTTATTTGATTTTGTTGTAACGGATCTTATAAAAAGACCGGATCATATATGTAACACTCAAGAAAGAAGTAAATCAAAAAAAAAAAAGAATGACAATAGAGAAAAAAACAAAAAAGAGAACAATAACAAAGAAGCAAAACAAATTAAAACCAAAATCTGCAGAACCACAGATGGAGAACCCCGAAATCAATCGCTAGCCGAGGAGATCGGGAGCGTCAGCAGCCGGCGGATCTCGATCCCTGGGTCGAGGGAGGAGGTCGAAGTATGAGTTCGACCAACAAAAAGTTCGAGGAAGTACCTTTCACTCGTCCGGGATCTACCTCCCCTCGCAAGTCTAGAAAGTCAAGTTCCTCGTTCCAAGGCAGAAAGGTGCGCTTGCGTACGGAAAGAAGTTGAAGCTACCAACGACGACCTCATCCTGATTGCGTCAAAGTTGCGTCTGGGTGGAGGCTCCACCAACCTCCCACAGATCAAGCTGTTCAACCAATTCCTCCGTCCACCAAGACGGTGACTCTCTCAAGAGAGCCGCCCAAAGGCACGCCAACGCTTGCCAACAATTCGCCAAAGCAATGGAGTCCACCGACAGTAATCCGCTTACAATGCGGATCTGAACTGAAAGGACGGGAGACAAAGCAGCCTCCAACGGCCGATGAATGGCGACTCCTCCAGCCTGCCAACGAACGAATGGGTCCAGTGCAACGGAACTGGTTCGACATTGGCGAGCGCATTCGCAAACGCCAGCGCACTATATCAGCGCAGGCACGCGGGCTCAAGTCGAAGAAGCCCTGTAGAAAGCTGCCAGAAAGAGGTAGCCAACAAAGCCACCACCAACTCGCCAAAGTTTGGAGGCCGAAGATCTGAAGCGGCGGTTCAGACCAAAAAGTCAGCAAATGCAGCTCCAACCAAAATTCTCAACCTCCGGCCGAATCCAAGCCTAAGTCGTGCGAGAGAATTCCATAGCTACTCCTGGAGATTCATGGCAGAATCCTCCGAAGGAGAAGCCAGTCTTGAGCGCCTCGGGTCCAATTGCCCGACGAGAGAGGCAAGTGCTCCAGTTCACGACGTTTTGGCCCGATGAAGAAGCTCAGAAGCGATCAACACGCTGGGGGTCGCCGTCATCTCCCAGTATACACAAAGAACTCAAGGCAGCTGCGCGTCACCAACTTGCGCATCGAAGTCAAGAAGCCACGCTGAAACTCGCTGCCCACAAAGGCACATTTCGAGGGTTGAACTTTGAAAGCCCAAAAGGAAGCCAATCAGACCCTCAGATGGAAACCTTACATCATGATAGTGATTAGTGTTATACTGATGAAGATCGTCGCCCGCACCGATAGTTACTCCGACTTTCAAAATGTAACGAGTGTACTATCGTGCTTGGCGGGGTACAACCAGAACCAGAAAGAGAGTCCCCAGAGAACAGGAACTCAGGCCCTTGTTCAAGAGCTCATTCGGCGGTACTGTCTCAATGCAACTGGCATCAAGGTAATCCCCGAGAGGAATTTCAGTGTTGAAGGCTCGCCATCGAAACGCCAAACCAAGGTTATAGGCGTTTCCGCAAGGAGAACGGTGGTTAAAGACGGAGAATTTCCAGAGGGTCCACCGCCAACATGGAACCAGCAAAGAGACATCGACACAGTTAATCTCAACGTTTCTGGAAGCATCTCGCGCGGTTAACCCTCTGCAGTCCGAGCCCCATCGCACGAGGAATTATCGTAGGTTCGACAGCATTGCCTTCGGAAGATGAAGAATCGGACTTCCTGCTCTGCTGTCGCACGACAATGAAGTGTCCAGCGAAAAGGACAACCCCGCGAGTCATTATGATAAGCCGGAAGAAATGGGCCAGATGCCTTGAAGAACGCTTTGGCTAAGCCAGAAAGAAAGTTTCAAATTTGAGATGAGATGGCCATGGCAGCAGATGAGAGAAATCGCAATGCCAACAAATCCAAGCATTGAGCGAACCGACAAGGCGGCAGAATCGTCGTAGAAACCCGGTTATCTGGAAATGAGCGATACTAAATGCTCGTAATTACCAATGTCCTCGCCGTCAACGACAGGGGGGTGCTGGCGAAGAAACCGACGAAAACCTGAAGATCTAAAGACATCAGAGAGCAAAATCAACACATTGACTCTCGTCAAGACGAAGAAACAGGCATGGGTATAAGAACAAACGCCTGTCATACCCACGAAATTGGGAATCACCCTATCCGCGAAAGTTCAGTCTGATATAACTTCACGCGCCGTTCGATGGGAAGGTTCCCCGCACTCAGCATTTGATTTATTTCAAAATCGCACCTGGGTATTAATTTCCGGCAATGAGCTCTGATGTGCGGTCATTCGTCGCGCACTCTTCGCGGAGCCGCCTTCGATTGTACCCGCCGCCCTCAAGCCAGGAAGCCGTGAACAGCTGGGAATGACATTGGAGACAAGTCCTGGCCAACTTCTTCGACGACGACACGAGATATCCTATCGGATCATTTGCCTCGATGAAGAAGCAGCAAAGGACGGAGAGTTAGTCGTACCTTACCTGTCAAAAGGTTCCGCGACAAGGATGATTGCCGGGATCCCGAATCACCGAGGGAATTCCATCCTCACAGACCCTGGCCACAACAACCTCACGTGGACGTCTGGAAGCAATGGGGACAGCACCGTCTGACACTGTGGAAGGATCTGAAGGCGAGGGGAGCAGCCGAGCGATTCCTTAGAAGGAAGAAGGCCGAGAGGAACCAACCGACGGTATAATCGCGCTGCGAGCTCAAATTTCGCCCTCTCGTGGTAATGGCCAAAACACTGCAGCTACCTGTGGTGCTAATCAAGACTCACAACGCACTCCGAAGGCAGCAAAAGACTTCGGGCCGAGACTCCAAAGAGAGTAATTCCTTTCAACGGACGAAGATGTTCCAGCCATCTTCGAATCCCTCCTTGAAGGTCACAAGATCAAGTACCACCTACCCAGAATCAGGAGGAAGCTGACAACACATAACGGACTCCAAATTACTGTGCATACCACAGGCAGGGTCGTTCATCCACCGAAAGGATTGCTTTGCTCTCAGAATTAGCATTCAACTTTGGTTGAAGCCAGGCGTCATAACGCTGCAGAGACCATTGAGGAAATGGCACGACTCCGATACAGTATAAGAGTCATAAACTGCTTCTCAACCACTCCAAAGAGTATACGAGTATAAACTGGTTTTCTCATATCCTCCGACCGGTATAATAAGAGCGTTAACTGTTCCCTGCTACTCCAATACGGTATTATGAGTCTAAAACTACTTTCCAGCCTTTTGACGGGAAGATTCCTGGAAGAATATTACGCTAAATATTCTTTAAGGATAACCCGATCAGGTAACTGAGCATACATGTCGCGAACCATTCCCAAAGGAAACTGGGGACGTGGACGATTTATTGTAAACGGCGAAAGTTCCAAAACCACAGCAAGGTGATGATAAGAGCTCTCCATTCAAATTCTCACTGTCTGTGCACTCACACTCTCTTGTTAAGTCTGGACATAATATTTCCCACAATTGTCAAACTTCTTACGAGAGGACCTAAAAGAACCAAAACCCGCCTCTCCGATTCCCCGCATGAACGAGACGTCCACAATCGAGTGATCAAAACCTTCCTAAGTTTAGGGATGCCTCAAATTTCCCATTGGTCAAAACGCTTCTACAGTTAGGACCGAACCAAAAATCCCCTCTCGATTCCTCCAATGAACGAGAGGTCGCACTTATCAAATCGAAGTGAATCAAACGCTTACCTACAGGGTCAGCCTCAAACTCGCCTGTTTGGCCAAACCTTCCTAGCAGTTAGGCGTCAAAATCATAATTCGTTTGTCTCGATAAAACGAGAAATTCATCTTTCTAGTTCCGTAATCAACAGCCTTTCCCGACGTTAGCAGTTATTCTGGAATCTTTTCGATGCTCGGGTGGAGAATCCCACTCTTGTTTCACCCTTTCCGGATTCTGGGGGTGGAGTATCTCCACCTCGAGTCTCCTTCTCCAGCTGAAAGATAGATATAAAATTATTCTTCTTCAGTGTTTGGGCAGATAGGTATGAAAATTCTTGCCTCTCCGCCATTTCGGCTTCGTCTTTGCCCCAGAGAAGACAATCACCTTTTTCAACTCCCAAAATTGTGCCTCACAGGTACAGGGAATATTTTATCTCCGAATTCCTAAGAAGGGATAAGTCAGACGTCTAAGCAGGCGCGTTGCCGGTTTAGTCTTTCAACCGATTGAAGAAGGACACCAAGATTCCAGCTCTCAGGAAGTCTTATCCCGAATGCCTAAGCAGGGATAAGTCTGCCGGCCTAACACGCGCTGCCGCGGTTTAGTCTTTCCGCACAAAAAGACAAACACAGGTTCGATCTGGGTATTTTATCCTGAAACCTAAGCAAGGATAAAGTCTGCGCTTTAACTCGCTTGCCGGTTAGTTCTTAACCCGTTAAAAAGAACGCACCGTCCATATTTCAACATTTGTGGCAGTTTGTTATTAATAAGCACCGAAAAATCCATAGCCTCACACGGCATGGGAATTATCATCCTGAATCCTAAGAAAGGATATCTGTCCGACACCGTAACACGTTGTTCGCCCGGTGGTGTAGTCTTTTACCGATTGAAAAAGACACCAGAACTAACGCAGTCTGGGGTATTTTTATCCCGAGCCTAAGTAGGGATAAGTCAACGTCTATACACGTTGCCGGGTAGCCTATCTCCCATAACATTGGTAAAGCCTAATGTTATTCAACATCATAGCACAAAGTCTAAGAGAATTCCACTCTCTAGCACAACGTTACATGCGGGAAACGGATTTTCTGTCAATCCGCATGCTTAGCCCACTCCAACGGTAGTCGGTAAAGGCTCTAATCAAATCGTTAAGGCCTTGGGGTACGCCAAAATCTAAAGTCCAACGCCTAACACGGCTCGCCGGGTGAGTCTATTCCCGTGAGAAAAGACGAAGTCCTACCGTATTTCGAAGTCGCTAGCATCTAAGTCTAAAAGGGAGTTCATTCCTTTAGCACAACGTTCAGCATGTGGAACGGACTTTAAGACAAGTCCCGCATGTAAGCCCGATTTCAAACTGGTAATCGGTAAAAGCATGACATAATCCGTTGGGCTGAGGATTGCCAAAAATTCCTAGATCAACGTCTGATACACGTTTGCTTGTTTAGCTTTTTCACAGTGAGAAAGGACGAAGCCTACGTACTATCAATATCGTAGCTGGGAAAGAGTTAACTCTTTTAAGTTCATAAGTCACATGCGGAACGGACTTAAACAGAATCCGGCCATGTAGCCCGACTCAGAACGGTAGTCGGTAAAGGCGCTATACAAACCTCGGTTGATCGCTGGGGATTGTGCACAAAATCTGATAAATAGCGAGGAAGTCACTGACGCTTCAGCTTCATTTATTGCTCTCGTGACTTGAGCAATGCCAGCGACATTCAAAACCCTAAGTGTTAACAGCCGGTACAACGATTATACGCCCTAGGTCAAACGCCAGTCAGCGCGTTGCAAATCAGAAGCGTTCAACGTACGAGTCAATAACCTAGAGGTCAACGCCGGACTAATGCGTAACCCTAGGTCGACTGTCCCAGTCAATGGTTCTCGTGTTGACGATCAAAAATCAACGTACGACGTTCAAAACCCTGGTCATTTACGTGTCAACGGCCGGACCACGAACGGATGTATTCCGTTGCTTGCGTGCGATTCGTCGATCTCGTCGCCTCGTTGGTTCGTCGGTTTGTACCGAGCTGTGCAAAGGGACCTATAAGCAATTTTATATGCCTACACTTACATGCATACATTTTTAATAATAGCATAACTCTCCTATTAATTGTCCACTAATATTAACTTCTATTTTTTGTAACCCCTCCACTTAAAACACAAAAAACTAATAATATACGTTTCAATTTGCAAACAAAGTGTCAACTTAAAATACCATTATTGCATGCATTCATACATACTTGAAATGAGAGTTACATTTTTAATTGTAGTTTTTATTTAAGTGGCAATTACATTTGACTGTTACGGAATCCAAAGAGCATGTTATTTATTTATTTATCATAATAGCCCTTACTTACAACCTATATAAATTCACTCATTTGATGATTTAGATTTACACTCACCTCTTACAATCCTAACAACATCTTATACTCACCCCATGACTTTACTATGATATTATTTGGATGATACAAGCTCGCCAGTGAAAATATTATCCCTTCAGAAGAGATAACGACAAAGGGGGTGAAGACGATTGAAGTTATGCTGAGGAAGTATTGAGCTTTACTCAGATCATACTTTATACTGATGTGATTTTTAGACTGACGGCTATATGTGGATTAAGGATACGATTGATACAAAAAAATGTGGAGAATTCGAATTGAGTCTAAAGTTTAAGGTCTATTTTTTTTAGGGGGGGGTAATGAACTTTTTTCTATTTCTATAATTATTACTATGTACTTAATTATGATTTGAGAGAAATATTGTATTATCCATGAACTTAGTAGGTATATTTTTTGTAGCATGTTACTAATTATATGATAATAGAAGAGAGAGAGAAGGTAAAAGTGAGAATTTTATTTTGTTATAATGGATTAGTAAAAATAAAGATAGTTAATATAAACTGGAATAGCATGACACACTTAACATAAAAGTAAAGAACAAACTTGGAATTTTTGTCTTTTGGGTAAATTTTTTTATATAATAAGTATATTATAACCTCCCTAATGTTAAAACTATATTCTAAATTTACACATAAAACTACCAGTAGTTATTAAATGTCATTCATTATCTTAAATTATAAAGTAAATAGAACTATGTCTTTTAAGATTAAAAAAATTGTATCTTTTGGGTATTCCATGATTTGCCAATGTTCACAAAATAACCCTAAATTTTTTTCACAAACAACCATGGATCTTCATAATTTTCACAAAGACCATTGAAATTTCATTTATTTATAGAAAAATACCGAAACTTCATAATTTTTTACAGATAAACCCTATATAGTTCAAAACTTAAATCCTAAGAAGATTGAAAGAAGTATATGATCTAAATTGTAAGAAAAATACAAATAATCCTCAAATATAATTACATTCAAAATGAAACTCTTCCATTAATTAAATAATGAATTGTGTAAAGTATTAGAATATAAAACAAATATGTCCACGTGCAACGCACGTGCACTGTACTAGTATATATAAAAGCATCGTAACTAAATGGGTTATTGGGCCACCCATGAACCACCCATTTAGTAAATGGGTGGATGAGAACTGATCCATTTAGCAATTGCTAAATTGGTTATAAATGGTTAAGTAGTCATAAATGTGACCACCCATTTATGACCCAACTAAATCCAACCAACCAAAACTACCCATTTGACATGCCTACTTGAGATCTAGAATTGCTAGAGATTGATGTGAATCCAATCATTAAGGAAACCAGAAGGTGTAACTTTGAAGCATTAGAACATCGCCTTGTTACTGTTGTTGTGATAAGAAAATTTGTCGTTAGCAATGTGCTAATATAAAAATAGAAAGTTAAATACTTTGGTTTTATTTTGCAAATGAGATCAGGGCAGGAAGAGAATATATAAGTTTGTCAATTTGTTCTAAAAATTTTAACCGACATTTAAAATAATTACAGAGAATTTAAATTTTGGAAGCTTTCAGAAATCTTTTGATAATTTTATTACTAATGTTTAAGATGATACGATTTAAAAATACAAAAAAAAAATCCAAAATTAAAAACTATAATCTTTAACTCTGGAAAGTGGCCGGATAAGTTTCCTACTTTTTAAGGAAAAAAATATGGAAGACTAAGTTTAAAAATAAAACTAACTATTTACAATCACATAAATAAAGAAACAGAAAAAAAAAAAAATACTCAGCTTAGTTCTTTCTTATGTTAAAATTTGAAAACACGTTCTATTAAAACAAGCTGCAAATACAACTAATTAGCTGCAATTGGAAGTAGTAGAATTCTAATATACAACAAACTGCTGCAAATGTAATTGCATATTTACGAGGATTCGATGACGTACAATCACAAGGCACTGAAGCAGGGGGTGGTTTCTGCAATTTATTTTTTCTCACCCTATAAATAGCTTCTCACTAAATCCTCCCCCCCTAATCTCGTAAGTTGCTCTTTCACCCTTTTCCCCTCCTGCAACTCACCAAGCGACCCCAAAATCCCTAGCCA
>NC_033800.1:146401443-146409741 GCF_001876935.1 Asparagus officinalis | reverse complement strand
GCCACATCCCCCCCACCCCCAACCCCTCCCCCTCCTCCGCCGCCGCCGACATCAAGCCCGTCTTCATCTCCAAGGCTGAGCGCGAGAAACTCGCCCTCCAGCGCCGCCAGCAGGACGCCGGCGAGCAGAAGCGCCTCTCCGTCGAGCACCTACACTCTCTTTCCCGACCTAAACTCCCCTCTGACGCCGACGAACTCGAGCTAGAAAAGAGCGACCGTGATCGAGACCGCAGCAATCGCGACCGAGATCGAGACCGGGATCGCGATCATGACCGCAACGATCGAGACCGAGACCGGGACCGAGATCGGGACCGAGATCGGGACCGAGATCATGACCGCGGCGAACGAGACCGAGATCGCCGAAACCGAGATCGGGATCGGGAGCGAGCCCGGGAGGACGACTCCAGATCTAGAGAGCGGGCTCGGCTCGAGAAGCAAGTGGAACGCGAGAGGGAAAAGGAACTTGAAGCTATCAAAGAGCAGTACCTTGGATCGAAAAAACCTAAGAAGCGCGTTATCAAACCTAGTGAAAAGTTTAGGTTTTCCTTCGATTGGGAGAACACTGAGGACACTTCTAGAGACATGAATTCTTTGTACCAAAACCCTCATGAAGCTCGTCTTTTATTTGGCCGAGGGTTTCTTGCTGGAATCGATCGCCGAGAGCAGAAGAAGCAAGCGGTGAAGCATGAGAAAGAGACACGTGATGAAATTCGAAGGAAAGAGGGGAGGTTAGAGGAGCGGCCTGAGGAGGCTGCAGCTCAACGGCAAAAGGAAGCAGCGGCTGATCTTTATGATGCTTTTGATATGAGAGTTGATCGACATTGGACAGAGAAGAAACTTGAAGAGATGAGTGAACGCGATTGGAGAATTTTCAGAGAAGATTTCAACATTTCATACAAAGGGTCGAGGATTCCAAGGCCAATGAGGAACTGGGCTGAGAGTAAATTGGGTTCTGAGCTTTTGAAAGCAGTTGAGAAAGCTGGGTATAAAACCCCATCCCCAATTCAGATGGCAGCAATTCCTCTTGGATTGCAGCAGAGAGATGTGATTGGGATTGCAGAAACTGGGTCTGGAAAAACTGCAGCTTTTGTGTTGCCAATGCTTACTTATATCTCTAGGCTCCCTCCGATGAGTGAGGAGAATGAAGCTGAAGGACCTTATGCTGTTGTTATGGCACCTACCAGAGAGTTAGCTCAACAGATTGAGGACGAAACCGTGAAATTCGCGCATTATTTAGGGTTCAAGGTGGTTTCAATTGTCGGGGGTCAGTCTATTGAGGAACAAGGGTTTAAGATTCGGCAAGGGTGCGAGGTTGTGATCGCTACTCCTGGTAGGCTTCTTGATTGCTTGGAGCGTCGGTATGCTGTACTCAATCAGTGCAACTATGTTGTTCTCGATGAAGCTGATAGGATGATTGATATGGGTTTTGAGCCGCAGGTTACTGGGGTTTTAGATGCAATGCCTTCCAGCAATTTGAAACCCGAGAATGAGGATGAAGAGCTTGATGAGAAAAGAATTTATCGAACAACTTATATGTTTAGTGCTACAATGCCACCAGCTGTTGAGAGGCTAGCAAGAAAGTACTTGAGAAACCCAGTTGTCGTTACTATTGGTACTGCAGGAAAAACTACAGATCTCATTACTCAACACGTAATCATGCTGAAGGAGAGTGAAAAGTTCTCAAGGCTTCAAAAACTGTTGAATGATCTCGGTGATAAAACAGCCATTGTTTTCTGCAACACTAAGAAATCTGCAGATGCTCGAGCCAAAGATTTAGACAAAACTGGCTATAGAGTTACAACACTCCATGGGGGGAAATCTCAGGAGCAGAGGGAGATAAGTCTCGAAGGGTTTAGAAACAAGAGGTTCAATGTGCTTGTGGCTACTGATGTGGCCGGTCGTGGTATTGATATTCCTGATGTTGCTCATGTTATAAACTATGAGATGCCGAATAGTATTGATATGTACACTCATAGAATTGGAAGAACCGGGAGAGCTGGAAAAACTGGAGTTGCGACGACTTTCTTGACTTTGCATGATACTGATGTGTTTTATGATTTGAAGCAGATGCTTATACAGAGTAATAGTTTGGTGCCTCCGGAGCTGGCAAGGCATGAGGCTTCAAAGTTTAAACCAGGGAGTATTCCTGATCGACCGCCGAGGAGGAATGATACTGTGTTTGCACACTGAGGAACTAAGGGGATGGCCTTGTTTCTTGATTTGACTTTGCGAGATGTTAATCTTTAAGGTAGTTATGTTTCTTTTTAAGGGTTTAGTAGGAAGAAGAATTGTGCCCCGTATCAAGGTGGGCTTTTTAAGGATATTGTAGTCTCTATTTTGCAGTGATCTATATGGATTTTTGTTTGAAATTCTGGGCGTGATGCTGAATTGCTGTTAATTTTTTGCTAGATATTTGCATGTTATGATGATTAATGTTTAGATGGAATACAAAAAATTGTCACCGAGTGTTGTTACCTTCAAATACTCTGCCCTTGTGATTGATTTCCTAATGCTTTGAGCTAGAAGGTTCAGAAAGCAATCAGTATAAACATGTATGTATGCTTTAAAGTGCGTGTGTATTGTGTATTTTAACTGATTTCTGTAACCTACACAAGATATCTAGAGAGAGACTATCCAAGAACTGATATGAGAAACATTAAGACCAAGTACAGAAAAATAAACCATCAAACACCAAAGCCACATACATCACAATTTCCCTAATCATATACTCTTGTATTGTTATCAATTATCAACAGTATGTCCACAACACAGGCATGCTCCATCTTCTTGTTTTCTTTTTTTAACTGATTATATACAAATGGCTAGCATCCTAGATACTAACAAACACAATACCATAGAATTCAACATCCTAGGCTTTTCAACATCCGCCACTCGCAGGTTCGATCGAGCTCAAGAGTCCATTGCCTCTCAACTGCGTGCAGTGCTCCTCTGCATCGGCTTGTGCACAAATGATGACCACAGCTAGACCGTTGTGGTGAGCCTCTTGCATGATGTTGACTGCGTTGTCTAGGGTCATTCCGGGTATGACCTTCATTAGGACTTGCACGACATATTCGCGCTTGTTGAAGTTGTCGTTGTGCAGCATCACACGATATGGGGGCGACATTTTCCTAGATTTCCTGCAAAATCAAAAGAAGATATGTACGTAGCCCTAGAATGTTAATGGCATAGATGCTATTATGGATCAGATTTCGAATGATTTCTGATAGAACTAATAGAAAGTGATTTAAAAGTTACATTACATCAACACAATATAATTCTTCTTTCACGATCTTGAACTTTTGGCGTGGCTGACGGGTATCAAATACCAATCATGTCCAGCAAAAGAGAGGGCTTGTGCAATGACATATCCATTTGTTTTATCTGGAAGGAGTGAATCAATTTATCTTTAACAGACGAACCGACAATTTAATGGAAATCATCCACAATTCAAGCAAACTTATTGAATTTTGGATTGGGCATTTTCTTAAGAAAGTGTCATTTTGTGCTCTTCGTCTACCTCTCGGTATCTTCTTCTGCATGCTCCTCTTTCACTTTTATAAAATGTACGGGCTAAATGGAACGTCGAGAGGAAACAAAAGAAACACATGAGATAACTGTAATCGCTGGGGTGTAGATCGTTCTAGAACGACAAAATTTTAGTAACTGTAATGTTACATAGAACCGTGATTGCAACATTGGGAGGTAAAGGATTACAAAATACTTTTATAAATGTTACATAAAACAGTTATTGCACATCGGGAGGTAAAGTATTTAGAAAATGTTAATCTTATTGAGTCTCAGGAATTACTATCGTCTATCAGTATGGTCACTTTTATATGACATTTAACATTATAATTCTTTACCTGTCAGTGGTACAAAACATTATGTTTTTTTTCAAGGCATCTAGTAGGTCACAAATCAGTTGTAATATGGTAATTCAAATACGACTGATTACTCTGGTACCGAAAACTTCCAGGGTGAACAATCACTAAAATTTATTATTGATTTTAAACCTGCTGTCAACCCTCTACATTGCTATAAATCCTATAACACCAGGTAGTAATTAGCGAAACCTGCATTATCTGTCATACAAGGAGCAATATCAATGTTACAAGTAGGCTGAGTTGGTTAGGAAGAAAAGAGAGGAATTACATTCAAATTTAATTCCTCTTCCAAATATGATATCCAACTACCATAATATGTCTTCTCCCCTTCAGCTCATATTTCTTACAAAATTGTCAATAACAATTCACGACTAATCAGTGTTCTAAGAGAAAGAGGAAGACATTTAAATATTATGAAGCTCTGGACTCTAGAGTTGATAATCCACACGGAGACACGCATTTGGGGAGAGAATCTCTATCAAAAACCAACACAAATTAGTCAACCAATTCCTCTCTCATATATTAGCATTTTGGATAATGGTCTACATTGAAAGAACTCATGAAAGGATTATGAACTATATGCTAAAGCATGGTTCATATATGAACAATACAACATCTCTGTCGAAGATGCAACTATGCACAATTAAACAGACCATAAAGATCTACATATTACCCAAATAATGCTACACCAAGAAATCCTGAACTCCTATGTCTTGCTAGTGAAATTACAGAACAAAATTTTGAGGGTGTCCTGAGGTGCCAGCAACCAAGTTCTGTTGAGTCTAACAGAAATTTGTGCAATTAAGCATTATACACAACACCATTAAAATGAGAAAGCTAAAAACCCTTTCATGTTTATCATCAGCTAGACAACACAACTACTGAAATAACGAGGGGAAAAAGTGACTTCCATTTAAGACTTTTACCTCAAATCAAACTCAGATTCACGTCCAGGAGTAGTAGTCTCTACTGTTGGCCTTTCCAATAATCCACCTCCCTTCCCAGCTCCAGCAGCTGATACTGTTCTAGGAACACCACGAGCCATATATTGTCCTTTGTATAAGAGCACTTTATCCCCTGATATGGATGACGAAGAATTATCAGCTATAATGTATTAAGATATTCAGAAGGATAAAATGTAAAGACTGGCCCTAAAAATGAAGACTTCAGGCGAAAATTATAGACAATCCAAGGAGAAGAATAAGCAGTGATCATTAGATAAGAGTTAAAATTCACAATTGTTCCTCTCTTGATAAGGATTCTAAAAAAGAAATTGTAAACGTGTTCACAGGATTTGAGTATTGCACTACAAGTAGCATTAAGGCGATTCTTCAACTGTCTTTCATGAGCAAATGCCTAAGACTCCTATGGGAACTGATAAAGAACCTCTTTCCAGGAGAAAAATGTACAGATTCTAAGCGTGTTTGGTAAAACACAAGAATTTTCCTTCACAAGCGGTAAATATCTGAATATTATAACACAGTTGCTTCACAAGTTGAGTTCATAAACTGACGACAAATGGATCATGCTCACATGTTATGGGGAAATAAATTACTCTTATCTTTATAAATAGGTGGAAAAAAAGCCAACTGAAATTTACTATCTCAATGATATGTATATGTTTGTATGGTCTCAAACATAATGCAGACATATTCTGCTCTAACTTTGCACACACTAGCTCTTTCATGAATAGTTATAGCTATACACATATTACCCTAATAGAGGACATTGATCCATCATAAACCCTATAAAAATAAAAATAAAGTAAAATACTGAAGAAGTAAGGTGATCGAAAAGTAAACTTGGCTGCATTTGACTTTCTCTGTCTCTGTTAGCTTATTCAGGGACTGATTGCGCAAGATGAATATCATTGTCTTCAGAGTTGCAATCATATCTAATATACTCAAAACTGTTAACACGATGGAAATCCTCGATTGACAATGCTAGAAGTTATCACAGTCCACATGAAGGAAAGCTAGAGAATAATGAATAAAGATATTGAGCACTTGATTCCGGTGAGACTTTTGTTGGCTAGATAAGTTTTCAGAATGTTATAATCAAGCTATACATGCATTAGACGACACAAGGAAGATCGCGCTACTCAGTATGTTGCAATCATCTTTTATTCTATATTTTTACCCTTTTAGTTTAAAAACATTATATTCTCTTCCTTTTCCTTGACATCTCCTGCATAATGCAATAACTTAGCATGAAAGTGTTTGCACAAATTCTTGAAGAAAAATGATCTTCTGTCCAGATAACCTAATCGCTAAACCCCTCTTTTGTCCTAGATGGCTAGATATTATCCCATGTTTACCAAACTATTGTACAACAGAAGTAATATAAACAGTAAATCAATATTATATGAAATCATATCCTATAAAAAGAACTATCCAAAGCACAATCAATTAATTACCACAACTAATACTAGATAAAAAATTTAACCGTAAGCAAGCATTCATACCTGTGTCTCTTAATGAATTCAGCTTAAAAAAATTCAAAAATCTCTCTCAAAAAGCAGCTCCAATTCAAAAGGTTGGGTATAATCATAAACCCACAAAAACCCATTTCCAATCTGATCTCAATTGCGAGGAAACAAGTCAAAGAATCGTGAATTTGGGGAAATGGGTTACCTGATTTGGAGTTTATAACATGATTTGGGGAGAGAGCAATTCGACTGTACATGGCTGAATCCATCGCCCTTCAGCTGCTTCTCCTCTTCGTGCTCGAGAGAGGGGATGCCCACAAATAATAAATAAAAAAATTATTTTTTTGGGGTGAATAAAAATGAGGTAGCTTTTTTCTGGTTATTTTGCGCACACAAAATTTTCCTGGCCGTTATTAGCCGTCCATTTGTGGAGGCTCATCATCTTCTTGGCTCCTAAAGATTTTAATAATTTTGTAGATCTTTTCAAAGAAATTGTGAGCGTGACCGCCCTGCTGAAGAAAATTGTGAAAAAGGATAAAAAGATTTGTGTAGATGGGCTTGGGTCGGGCCACGGGCGTTCGGATTCAAACAACTGCATAAGAACTGGGCCTTTTCATAAGAACTGGGCTTGGAACGTACCATAACCCGCCACGCATTAGTTTTATCGAGAAGGTGGGCGAGCTGGTCCGTGCAGTAGTGGGTCCCACCGAGAGTGCAGGACAGGATGCAATCGGCGTGGGCCCCACCGCGGCCCAACTAGAAGGCAGATGAGGCGTGGAAAAGAAAGCCGTTCGCATTGAAGTTTGTGATATTGCATACCAGTCGTTAAATGATGGAAATTGAAGAGATTGCAATATTTATATTTTCGGATAAATTTTTAGAACAGTCCCATTTACAAAAAAATTCTCAAAAAACGATTACATTTGAAAATAATTGTCAAAGCCGATCCAGTTTCAGCTATCAAACTAAAACTAGATCAGTTTTGACGAAAAAAACTTTAAAACTTCACGCGACTTCAAGTCCCGTAAAGTTTCAAAGTTTTTTTCGTCAAAACCGACCCAATTTCAACACGACAGCTGAAACTAGGTGGATTTTGACAATTATTTTCTAATAAGGTCGTTTTTTACGATTAGTTTTCAAAATGAGACTATTTTGAAAATTTTCCTTATATTTTCAGGTACTACATGAGCTAAATCTCAGAGAAGCAGATAGTACGGTAATAAAAATATGAGCTTTGCTACAGGCACCCAAAATATGGGACCAATAAATGGGACAAGTGAGGTGTCCCCCTCCTATTGCATAATGAGTTGGCCATCATTAATGATGACCAACTTATTATCCAATAGGAGGGAGACACCTCACTTGTCCCCCCTATTGGTCCCATATTTTGGGTCCTTAAAGAATTTTTTTAAAAATATCTCCATATATCCCGCAAAATATCAAATAAAACCTCCACGCTCCCCCAAAAAGATAACTTCCTCTGTTCAAT
The DNA here is from genome assembly GCF_001876935.1 of Asparagus officinalis. Taxonomy (NCBI): domain Eukaryota; kingdom Viridiplantae; phylum Streptophyta; class Magnoliopsida; order Asparagales; family Asparagaceae; genus Asparagus; species Asparagus officinalis. The sequence goes on along the minus strand of NC_033800.1, from coordinate 146,401,938 downwards.
TTTCAAATCGATCGGTTGTTCCAAGGAAGCAGCAATCCCCAATCAAAATCAAACAAGAGACGCGAAAAGGGAAATAAAAAGAAAAAACGAAAAAAGCGGGGGGAAATGTCGCGGAGGAAGGCGATGACTTGGTCGGCGGTGGCGAAATCGACGCAGGCGCTGGCGGCCCACGGCCTCCTCCTGTGCTTCACCTTCTTCGTCGCTCTCAAGGTCGGCGACCGTACGGCCTTCTCCTGGTGGCCCCCCCCCCAAAAAAAAAAAATAATAATAATAATAAATAAATAAATAATAATAATTTCGAAACCCTTTCGCGTCTCAACCCTTGTGCGCGTGAATCTGGGGGGCTACACGGTCGATTTGATGCTATCTTCGTCAATTGGTTTGTGATCTCAGCCCTAATTTTCACTGAACTTCCGATCTCCACTGAAAATGCAGGGTCGTCTTCGCCCCCCTCTGGCTGTTTCACGCGGCCGTTGCCCGAGGGAGGTTCTCGCT
>NC_033800.1:146386969-146401433 GCF_001876935.1 Asparagus officinalis | reverse complement strand
CCGCGACCGCCACGTATATACGAAGCATGTGCTGTTTCGACTGCCTTTCATTTCTCACCGATCTTACATTGTTCTGCTCTGTGCAGTGGGCGCCTTGCCACACCGTCGTCGCGGCGCCGTTGCTCGTCGCGTTCGAGCTGCTGCTCTGCATACACCTCGAGGGCACGAACGGTAAACCCCGCGGGACTGTCATCAGGCTTACGCGCGTATGTGCATGCTTGCTGGTTTTTCTAACCTTCCCTATGTGTCCGCAGTGTACGAGTACCCGGCTGTTAGCTTAAAGATTGTTTTCCTACCTCTCTTAGCCCTTGAAGTGACCATTCTTATTGATAATTTCAGGTGTGTTTCCTCTCATCTTGCTTTGATTTTTTTTTTCCTGTTTGTATCAGTAGGGCATTGCGATATGATGCTTTGCTATTTAGAAATTTAACTTGGGTCTTATCTAATGCGGTCCTATCCTAGATCCATGTGTCTTTTCTCTTCGCAACCCCGACATTAGCAAATGACTTCTTTTAAAATGTTGGTTTATATAGCTGTGATCACGGTAATAGAAGTTAAGACGGAAGCTGTTTTTGAAAAGGTGAGCAATGACAATTCGGTGCACATAGGTGAGCACTGGTCACGTGGGAGTGAATGTTGAACATTCTTGCTTTGATAAACCAAGGGGAGGTAGCTATGAGGCTGTGCAGTTCTTTGATAAACATTCTGGGTGCTACAATGATACTCTTCTCTTGCTAAGAAAGCAAAGACTAGGGAGTCTGAGATATGGTCAGACTTCTTCGATATATTATAATTTTTGAACTTACTGTTGGAGAAATTATTAGAATATTAACTGATATGGAGAAGAGCTACTGCAATAGGAATACATGCTCATTATAGAAGGCATAGACTGCAATCTCAAGCGTGGTTGTTCCAAAGCGAAAACATGTGCTGATTGTTTTATGGTATCAAAGGTAATTCATCTTTTTGTTTTGGGAAGTTTATAACCATTGCTTCAGTTCACTTGTTGGAATTTGGAACTTCGAGATGTCTTCTCAGAGGTTTTGGTCCAGTGTTTTCCTTTTCGATGGGAATAACTTCTCCAATTACTCTTCACTGCTGGTGGATCAGAGTAGAGGTTTAATTGAATAATGTGAATTGCTCGATTGAGAATGTCTGTTTGCCAGCTGATTTGGACAAAAACATTTGTCCAATTAGACTTCTTGTTATTGGTGGATCAGAGTAAACAGTTCAATTTGAGCAACTATTTATTGGAGGTCTGGCAAAGTTGTCTTTTTTCCCTAATAAATGGCAAACTGGCGAAATAAATATATGGTGTCTTTACTTGAGAAGGTCAATTGATCAACCAAAAGACGCAGATGAAGATTATGAATGATGTAGTAGGGATTTTAGTGCTAGATTTTGTATGTATCCAAGTAAAATGCTCTTAGGTTGGCAGTCTATCCGAGGGTGTGGTCCACCTCTCACTTTGTTTTTGTGTTTGTTTGGCCTGTGATGAGTGTAGTGCTCTCAATTGGGTACATGAATTGTTAGGTCCATATCTTCATATTTGACATACCTTTCCCCCTTGATATTAAATGAATATAAAGGGCATGTTGGGTTCCTAGTGAAGTTTAAGCTCACAAAAACAAAGCCTTTATCCCACAGCTTTCCCCGCAACTGCAACAGTCAACAGCAACCAAAAATGCCTTTACATAAATCTTTCTTTTCTGTTCAGATTGTTAAGAATAATCTCCGCTACTAAAATCCCTAGTGAATATTCTACTCTGTTAGAAATCCGTTTTTGTCAATATGCCATTTATAGGAACATACCACATAAAGCACATATATGGCATCACCATTTTGAGAAAAGAAATGTAAAGTTCAAACTAATAAAACACCCAGAAAATTCAGAGAAGTCTTGAAATGAAATCCCAAACGTCCATGCGATGCATAGTAGTATGGTTTTCTGTTAGCACACATGATTTGTTTCTGATGGACCATGGTGAATGAAAACAACTAGCTCGAATACAAATGAAGAGCTAACATATTCGAAGTTAATAGCAATTTACAATCAAGCAAGAAGACAATAATAAGTTCAATAAAATATGCATGACAAGAACTGTCGCATAGCCCAATACAGCCATACACCAAATAAGTATCTCCAAATTTCTCTTGGCGCATATGGAATCATGCTGAGCTGCATATGCAGTTCTGTTACTTAAAAAAGAGGTGTAGTTCTACAAGGACTAGTTTTTTATAGTCTCCCAAAGCTTTTTGCAAGTTATCTGTTATCATCTATGTCAGGACTTGGGATTGACACTTAAAGAGCAGGTCTGTGAGCATGTCATTTTTGGTGTTAACAAAAAAGCAAAGTGCTGCTGCTGCAGTGATGCAAAGAAGTTAACCCATTACTCAATCACTTCCATAAAGCTTCCTCAAGACAGCCCAAGTGTAATCCTTTCTCATCTATGGATTTGAAGGAAGACGACAACATTAGGCTTGGAGCCTGATACATTGCAAAAGAGATCTTTTCAGTGAGTTTAGTAATTGCAATTTCTAGTCTCAGACATGAATCAGAGGGTCATCAGAAGATATCTATCACTGATACAGATAGAGTATGAAATGGGAACTTACAAGATCTTTTGTCATTCTCTTATTTTGAAGCCATATAATACTTTAAGATACTCAAATCTTATCTGTGAATGCTTCGAATGGGGTATTAGTTGTTCTTAGCATTTCTTTTTAGACAAACTTTTTTTTTTTTTTGGTAAACCTAGTAATATCTGCCCTTATATTGTGTTTCCTCTTCTTAACCAGAATGTGGAGGGCTCTGATGCCAGGAGATGAAGAAACTAGTATGACTGATGAAGCTATATGGGAGGCACTTCCTGTAAGTTTGTTGTACCGATATTTAAATGAGATTTTGGGACATGTCTATAACTATTTGTGTGGATATAGGGGATACTCCTTTTTTTCAATTAATAGGTTCTATAAGATTGAGAAGAATTCCACCTTAACAACCACCCAACCAACGAACGTGTGGTTTTTCTTATTTATTTAAGCCATTCAATTTCCTTGTCAGTCAAGCAAGGTGCATATGCTGTAGCAAACTGTTGATCTGGAGTGTTTTTTGTTGGTTCCTTATTTTCCTTTCATATTATAGCCTTCTAGCTTCCTATATTACAGTAGTTAATTTATCTAGCATACTCTCTTTTTATTATTGTGATTTGTGGCAAAAGTTTAAGGATTATATTCTTATCATGAAAAATATTAAGCATTTAAATCCTGCACATAAACATTAAGCTACATTTGAAAGGAAGACCTACCTAGTCCTGAGAAACAATTATATTTTGACGCAGGATCTATAATAGTTTACTATTTCTGAAGTTTATGTTGTTGTAAACTCGTGTACATCTGTTCAATTTACTACTTTTTTGTGGATATGATGTTCATACTTCAAGTCTGTTATTCACTTCATGTAAAACTTTATACAAAAACACTCCAACTAACACGTAAAATACCATCATATATACAATTAACTGAAAACTCGCCAATGTCAAAACAGAGACGTGTATAATGTTTTAATCTCTGTTTATCTTTCCGTTACTTAATCATTATCAGTATTACTGTTTTAGTCATTATAATGTTTTAATTCCTGTTACACAGCACTTTTGGGTGGCAATCTCTATGGTGTTCCTTGTAGCTGCTACAACTTTCACGCTACTTAAGCTATGTGGTAAAATAGTTTCACTCAGTTGAACCTTTTATAATTTTTGTTCTCTCTCGATTTTTGTTAAGATTTAGATAAGCCATCTGTATTAAAATCTATGTTATTGAACTTCGTGTACAAACAGAAAAGATTCCTAATTGAAGGAACTTGACTTGGAGTTTGTCCATTTCTGCTAAGTATAATAGGAGAAGTTTCAAGTTGATAAATTGCATATTAATAAAATGTGGGTAAATATGGCAGGTGATGTCAACTCCTTGGGCTGGTGGGATTTATTTGTAAACTTCGGGTAGCAATCTTTCGTCTCCTTTACAATGTTAGTTTCAAAATCATTTACACTTAATTTTTTCTGAAACTCTTTGTCTATCACACAGAATAGCGGAATGCTTTGCTTTTCTTGTTTGTACAAAATGGTCTAACCCGATGATACATAGACGCCCTAACCATGGTGAAGCAAGTTCATCCTCTTCAGCAATCCAATATCGCGATTGGAACAGTGGCCTACTGTTTTCTTCTATGGAGGACAGTGATCATGGGGGATTTTGTGGCCTGCAAGACATAGGCGGCCATATTATGAAAATTCCACTTGTTGCTTTCCAAGTTCTACTATGCATGCGTCTAGAGGTATGTTCTTAGAACTCTTTGGTTGCTTTTGGTTCCATTAACCTCTGTAATATCATTCCATTTGTATTTCCCTCGTTTTCTTTGCGCAGATTGTCTATGAAATACACATAAGAATTAAGAAAACTTGATATGATCCACATTTACGTTTCTTCGTCAAGAAGCAGGTGTTAGTTGTCCTTCCCATGCATAAAATGATCACATACAATGTTATGAGTACGAAGAAGGTAGAACTAAACTAAACTGTACTACACAAATTGTAGACACTTGGGAGAAAGTTAAGCCCAATTATCTGATGTTTAATTGTTGATATTTAGGTAGATGGATTTGATAGTTTTTCTTATCAGAAAGGTTTACTTTACAATAGCTTGTCCACATCTGTACCCTTCCTGAGGGTACTCTTTTGTACCTCTATATGAATTAAATTTCACACTCAAAAGCAACCTAAACAGAAGAGATATAAAAGGGATTCAAGTTTCATGTATATTAATGTCGCTATTGTATCAACTACGTACTCAAGTAATATGTAGATGTACACACAGAAACATTTTTTAGTCATACGGAGAGAACACTTCAAGAACCAGATGCATTACGGTGCCTTGAGATCCCACATTATTATCCAGTGATAGCTGTTGGCATTTGCCATGTTAAGACGCAAACATATCTAATTAGTCAGTGTTTGTGGCTTGGAGGTGTGAACTATACTATTATTTTGCTAAAAATATTTGGCTGTTTTGGGTAAAAATCAACCCTGCCTCAGACTAGGCAAAAAAATAAGTTTTAACGGAGACACCACAACTTATGTGGTTTGGCTTAAGCCTACATCCATGGGGAACACAACAAGAAAATTTCCACTATCGAGGATAACAGTACAAAATATAGAAGACAGAGTTCTCTCACTCCCTGTGCACAGAAGACAACTGCACAATATCCACCATAGTACTTGCAATTAGAAGATCTAACTAAACAATTTTACACTATACTAGTTTATCGAGCATAAAAAACTTCTAAAGTTTTTGAGAATGCCTCCATCCTTGCAACCAATATTCACATGCATGACCCTTGTTTTTGCAAATGTGTATGATGAATGAACTGAGACCTAAATATGTTCTTGATTTTCCAGGGCACACCCCCTGGTGCTCAACATATCCCAATTTTCGCCCTTTTCTCTCCTCTATTTCTTTTGCAAGGTGCTGGTGTCCTGTTCTCTATAAAAAGATTGGTGGAGAAGCTTGTTGTTTTGTTACGCAATGGATCTTTTACTGGAAGATACCTCACATTTTCATCAAGAACTAATGACTGTTTCTCTTTCCTACATCATGGCTCAAGGTACTAACACTTACATTTCTTCTCATCTCGTATGAATATGTCCTTCACGCATTTTTTTTTTTTGCAATATCTACATGGGCACCCTACCATTGTCATATTTACGATTGAAGGAGCTTAACATTGCTTGGTGTAAGTATAGATTGCTCGGTTGGTGGTCCATTGATGAAGGTAGCAAAGAAGAGCAAGCTCGCCTTTTTCAGGCAGAATCAACTGGGTATGTATCACTATATTTACATAGTCATAACTTGTTATATGTGAGTCATAACTTGTTATATGCGCTAAGTATAATATTTTATAGTAACTTCATTATCCTGCCTAGTGATAAGTTAGTAGGCAATTGTTTAATTGGAAATTACTCATCCATGTTTATTAAATTCTTATATCTTTTACCATTTGATTTTAACTTCTCTTTCATGCAGCATTTATATATATGCTTCTGTCATGTAACTCCTGTAATTTTGAGACATCTGAATTTGGTGGTGTAAATATTTGTCTTTGTGTGAGGCCCTCACTATAATTCGTTTATCGAAGACATCTTGACCATGTTCAGTAACGAATATTCATATTACTGTGTAAATTTTGGCCTTTTTTTGTGTTTTTTTACGTACACCTGTCATGGATTAATTAAAACATTTGATATCTGTTTTTAATCTACTCAAAACATAAATGTTCACATTTCTTTCTTTTTTTCCCTTTTTTTGTTCCTAATTTGTGGTGCTGAAATGCTTTCCTGACTTGAGATAGCATGTCTATAGTGAAAGTGCCGACCAACTGTTTTGTTTCTGACTAATATTCAATTTCATCTTTAGGTGTTTCTGACTAATATTCAATTTCATCTTTAGGTATAGCACTTTCTGTGGTTATCCACCTGAGGTGGTGAAGAAAATGCCCAAGAAAGATCTTGCTGAGGAGGTATACTAATATACTTTTTCTCCCAAAATTTTAGACATTAAACTTCCCATTTTAACAGTTTAATCTACTCAAAACATAAATGTTCACATTTACTTTTCATGTTTAATCCCAGGTTTGGAGGCTGCAAGCAGCTTTGGGGGAGCAATCTGAAATCACCAAATATAATCAACAAGAGTATGAAAGACTTCAAAATGTACTTTTTCTTGTCTTGACTAGAATAAATATTTTCATTTCATCTTACTTTCACCATTCCTGTTCCATTTCTTTTCAATGGTTTCCTCTAATTAATTACTTTGTGAGCTATGGCATGAACATGTCGTTGAGACATCTCACCCTACACACAAACATCTGTTTCTACTCAGTGTTCTAGTTAATTTTTCCTTTTAGGGTATATATTAGACCGATCGCAAATTTTGAAGTTAGCCAAATAATTTACATTAGGTCGTGACAAACAAAAATGAACAAAAATATAACCCATGAAAAACGCAAATTTCGACGAAAGAAAAAATATAATTTACATTAGATCAAAACAAATGAAAATGGACAAAAAGTACGCGTTATAGTCCATGAAAATCGTAAAGTTTTAAATATGCCAATTATTTTCAATAGGTCTAAGAAATGAAAATGGATCGAAATCATGGGTTATAGCCCATGAAAATCGTATAGTTTGACAAAAGAAAACATAATAGCCATGGGTAGAAAATAGACTAAATTTGAAAAAAAAAATAGTGGGCTATATAGTCCATATAAATCTTGAATTTTAAAGAAAGAAATTTTACTTGTTATCAGGTCGAAATAGATAAAAATTTTAAAAAAATGTAGGCAATAACCTATGAAAATTGTAAATTTTGAAGTACACCAAATAATTTACATTAGGTCACAACAAATAAAAATGGACAAAATTATGCGTTATAGCTTATGAAAATCACAAGTTTTGACAAAATAAAACAATTTTTATTAGGTCGAAACGAATGGAAACTTGGCAAAAATAAGGGGGTTATAATCCATAAAAATTGTGAAATTTTAATGAACTTTTTTTAATTGTCATAAGATTGAAAAGAACAAAAATAAATGAAAAATTATAAATTTTAATGTACACCAAATATTTTTCATTAGGTCAAATCAAACGAAATGGACAAAAATCATAAGCTAGCCCATGAAAATTTTGAATTATAAAGTATGTCAAAAATTTTCCATTACATCAAAACAAGCAAAAACGAATAGAAATCATGGGTTATACTTAATGAAAATCGTGAGTTTGGATGAAAGAGAACATAATTGTTAGTAGAATTAAATAGGCAAAAATTGACAAATATAATGGGTTATAACTTATAATAAATGAAAAGCAAAAACTTTAAAGAAAATAAATTTAATTGTAATCAGGTCGAAAGAGATCAAGATGGACAAAAATCATGGGTAATACCAATAAAAGCTACAAATTTTGAAGTATTAAATAATTCTCATTAGGTCAAAGCGAACGAAGAATAATAGATATCGTGAGTTACATCGCATAAAACTTGTGAAGTTAAGTTTGCCAAGTTTTTATTAGGTCGAAATGAGTGAAAATGAAAATAACTCATAAGTTATTGCTGAAGAAAATTGCTAATTAGAAAGAAAGCTTAATTATCTATTGGGTCAAAATAGACGAAAATGGATAAAAATTGTGGGTTCTTATCCTGAAAGGTGCAAATTTTGAACTATGCATAATTAATTGCTATTGGGTTAAAATAGACCAAAATAAATAAAAATTGGTGGGGGTATAACCCATAAAGATTGCGAATTTCAAAGTACGCTAAAAATGCATAAAGTCAAAACAAACAAAAATGAACAGAAATCATGGGTAATAGGCCCATGAAAATCATGAGTTATGACAAAAGAAAACAAACTCTATTTGGTCTAAGCGGACAAAAATTAACAGAATTAAGCATTACAGTCCATGAAATAAGGGTATTTTAGGGGAAATTTAATTATCAACAGGTGAAATCAGACGAAAATAGACAAAAAACTTGGGTTGTAGCCCATTAATGTTGAAACATTTGAAGTACACTAAATAAATTACATATGTCAAAACGGAAAAAAATGGCCAGAAATCACGGGTTTTATCCCATGACAATTATGCATTTCGCAATACGGTAAATAGTCTCCATTAGGTCGAATCAAACAAAAATGTACAGAAAATTGTGAGTTATAACCATGAGAACTATGAATTTTGAAGTACGCAAAAAAAAATTCTACTAGGTCGAAACAAATAAAAACAGGTAGATATCATGAGTTATATTTTATGGAAATTGCGAGTATGGTAGAAAGAAAACATAATTTCCATTGAATCAAAATGGAAAAAATTGACAAAAGAAAGTGGATTATAATCCATGAAAATTTTCATCATGAATTTTAAAGAAATAAAATTAAATTGTCATCTGCCCGAAACTGCTAAAAATGGACAAAAATATTGGGTTATAAGTTTGTGAAATTTGTAAATTTTGAATATGCTAAATATTTTCCATTAGGTCAAATCGAATGAACATGGACAGGAATCATGGGTTATAGCTCATGAAACTTGTGAATTTAAGTGCACCAAGCAATTTTGATTAGGTCAACACAAACCAAATTGGAACAAAATCATGGGTTATAAACCCATAAAACTTGTTATTTCTGAAGAAACAAACTTAATTACCGTTGGGTCGAAATGGACGAAAATAGACAAAAGTCACGTGTTATAATCCATAAAAATCACGAATTTTGATCTACGCTTGCTACTAGGTTAAAATAGACGAAAATAAACAAAAATGGTACAGCCCTTGGAAATTGTAAATTTCGAAGTATGTCAAATTTTACATTAGATCGAAGCAAAGAAAAAAGGATAGAACCATGAAAATTGGGTGTTTTGACGAAAGAAAACATAATTGCTATTGGGGCGAAGTGGATAAAAACTGACAAAAGCAGTGGGTTATAGTCGACATTGGGTCATAGTCCATGAAAATTTGAGATTTTAGAAAAAGAAACTTTAATTGCCCTCGGGTCAAAACAAATGAAAATAAAAAAAATATTATTATAACTCAAGAAAATTGAAACTTTTGAAGTACACTAAATAATTTCATTAGGTTGGAAAGGACAAACATGGACAAAAATCAAGGGCTATATTCAATAAAAATTGTAAATTTGGAGCATGGCTAACAATTTCCATTAGGTCAAAACAAAAGAAAATAGATAGAAATTGTGGGTTATATAGTCTATGAAAATTGAGAGTTTTGGAGAGAATGTAATTATTATTGGGTCCAAACAGACGAAAGTGGACGAAAATTATGGATTACAATCCATAAAAACAACGGATTTTGAACTACACATAATTTGTTGCTGTTGGGTTAAAACATACAAAAAGGGACACAAGTCGTGTTAAGTCTATAAAAATTATAAATTTTAAAGTACGTCAAATAATTTCCATTAGGTTAAAACAAATGAAAATGGATAAGAAATCATGAGTCATAACCCGTGAAAATTGCGAGTTTGAAAGAAAGAAAATTTAATCATCATTGTGTCGAATGAGCAAAAATTTGAAAAAATCGTTGGTTATAAGCTATTAAAATTGCAAATTTTGAATTATGCTTAACTAGTTGTTATTGCGTTTAAATAGACAAAAATGGGCATAAATCGTCAAGATATAGCCTAAGAAAATTACGAAAGTCGAAGTCTGCAGAAAAATTCCATTAGGTAAACAAACAAAAAAGAAGCAGAAATCATGGGTAATAGCACATGAAATTTTCAAGTTTTGATAAGGAAAAACATAATTATCCTTGGATCGAAAAGGATGAAATTTGGCAAAAATAATGGGTTAGAGTCCATGAAAATCATGAATTTAAAAAATATTTAATTTCTACCAGGTTGAAACAGACAAAAATAGATAAAAATCATGGGTAACCCATGAAAATTATAATTTTAAAGTACACCAAATAAATTTCATGACGTCGGAACTTAGAAATCGTGGGTTAAAGCCTATGAAAATTGTTAGATTTTAAGAATGAACTAAGATGGACAAAAATTATAGGTTATAACCAATGAAACCGCGAATTTTGAATTGCACATAATTTGTTGATATTAGGTCGAAATACAAGCAAGTGAAAAAAATCCTAGGGTATATAGTCCATAAAATTGTGAATTTCAAGGTAACGCTAGAAAAATTCATGAGGTCGAAACAAATAAAAATAAACAGAAATCATGGGTTATAGCTCATGAAAACCGTGAGTTTTAACGAAAGAAAACATAATTGTAATTAGGTCGAAACAAATGAAAATTAACAAAAATAGACAAAAATCATGAGTAATAACTAGTGAAATCACATGTTTTGATGAAAGAAAACATAATTGTTATTGGATCAAAATGGACAAAAATTGACGAAAGTAGCAGGTTATATAATTAATGTAAATAGGAAATTTTAGAAAAAGATATTTTAATTGTTTTCAAGTCAAAACAGACGAAAATAGACAAAAAAATTATGGGTTACAACCCATGAAAATTGGAACTGCTGCAATACACTCAATAATTTCTATTAGTTTGAAATAGACGAAAATGGACAGAAATCATGGGTTATATAGCCTATGGAAATTTATACACGCTAAATAATTTCCATTAGGTCAAAACAAACACAAAAATCATGAGTTATAGTCCATGAAAATTTGTGAATTATGACGTACGTCAAAAAATTTACATTGGGTGGAAACAAATGAAAACGAACTAAAAACATGGTTTATACCCTATGAAAATCGCAAGTTTGGATGAAAGAAAACATAATTGTCATTGGATCGAAATAGGCGAAATTTGACAATATTGTTGGTTATAAACTTTAAAATTGAGGAGGTTTAAAGAAAATAAAATTTAATTGTCATTAGGCCGAAACTTATACAAAGGACAAAAATCATGGGTTTACGCCCATGAAAATTGTAAATTTTGAAGTATGCCAAATAATTTGAGCTACTTGCGAAAATATGACTATCTCAGGCTTTCAGTCATGGGTCTATCCAATCATTTCATGATATGGCATTTTTATAACTTATTTTTTTGGTTTTATGTGTTCTTTAGGTGGGGCGCTATCTTAAATGTTATATAGTCTAGAAATAAGGGTTGCAGAGCCCTAAAATACTAGGGTTCTTGTTTTTGTTTCTTTGACTTCTTTAGCTCATGTAACCTTAGTCTCCTTGCATTATCCTTTTGTACCTTCTGCTGCTCTAGGTGGTGGTCCCTTGTGTGATGGAGCCAGATTAAATAATAAACAGAAAGAAGGTTGAAATCTAAGACTTGAGCTTGTTTGTGATTGATGAAAGAGTAAGCATTGGCCTGGATAGATTCAGAGATAATCATCATCAGCTTCCTTTAGATTAATGAGTTTAGAATTTTGGGCCTAGTGGAGAATAGGTTAAAAGGAGTTTTCTCAGGAATGAGGAGATTAATTGATATTGGAGTTATGTTAATTAAATTGAAGATACCATCAAAACAGAATACTCCCAGCATATGCTCTTGAAGTAACATTTGAGCCTTTTTATAAGATTTTGGTGGGAATATAGAAATTATGAAGATTTTAGGGGAGGTACAAAAATTGTGCAGATTTTAGGAAGGATATCAAAAAATATCCATTTATATTTGGATAGATGTAGTCGGATTATAAAATTGTTCCACTCACCGTACACATCTCTTTTGATCATATCGGGAAATAAGAGCTAAAGAGAAAGGAGAAAAAATGTGTTTTTTTTTATAACATAACAGTAAAAATTGGTGAGTCATCTCTACTATCATAACTTCGATTAAATGAATAGAATTAGGTATACTATTAGATCTCGAGGATCCGGGTCTATGACTGCTCCTTTCTCCCAAAAATTAAAGAAAAGAATAAGCGAAGTGACGGTTGATTACATGGCACATTCAGCAATTCATCTTGGCTAACTGATATGAAACGCAAGGGGGGTAATGGTGACCAAGATTGGTTCATTCTAGTTTTTATTCTGCCTTAATTGATTGAAGGCAAAATCATTTCTTTTCATTTTCATTTTATTTATATTATTTTTTTTCAGGAAAAGGTCCTCTGCAGAGTCTGTTTTGAAGGAGAGATATGCATGGTTCTTCTGCCCTGCCGACACCGTATTTTATGCAAGTATGGCTTCAAAGTTCTTCCACATATTTGACAATTCATTTGCCATCTTTTCTTATAATAAGAGCATGCTCATCTTTGTCTACGCTTCTTGAAAGTTTCTTCATTGAATTCCAAAATCTTTCAATTTGGTTGTCTTGCAGGATTTGTGCTGAGATGTGTAACAAGTGCCCCATTTGTCGTGTCCGAGTAGAGGAGCGCATGCCTGTATACGATGTATAAATACGTGTCTAGTACTGATCCTACAAGATAACAGAATGGAGAACTTAATTGTACAGACGTAGATACAATTCCTAGCTATAGACTTAATACAAGCTCCGGTTTCCTTTTTTTTTTTTTTTGCGTGTGTTTGTGTGTAATCGGGTTGAAGTTGTATTCGTTCCGCTTTTGCTGCTGGGACTGGATTTTTAACATGCTTAGTGAGTAGCCTATAGTTTGCCCTTGTAATGGATCATAGTTTCTTCCCCGCATTTTCCTTGTAAATATATCGGTATTTCTGTGACTTTATGATATGAAATTTACTCACAGTTGTGCGGAGCTCATTTCGAGGAAGTTGTTCAGGATTATAGGTAGATGTTAGTGCTGGATTGTTTATTTTTAGGAAAATGATAGGGGCACACCCCCAATCACAACCTCAACCACACCCCCTCTTTCATTCGCTACAGTACACCTAGCCTTACATGGGATTTTAAAATTTTAAAATCTCATGTGGGGTCCGGTGTACTGTAGCGAATGAGAGAGAGTGTGTGGTTGAGGTTGTGGTTGGGGGTGTGCCCCTAGTGCCACCCTTATTTTTAAAACTTTAAAGCCTTGCGATCATATGACCTTAAATTGTTAAAGTACTTGTTTGCAATTGAATCGTACTGTCTACGGATGTCCCTATGTGCAAGGTATTTGCAGTTAAAATTCTTAATTTGTTGGGGATAAATATCTGTTTAGTGAACTTTGTGAGTTACGTAACTAAATTATTGTCCAATGATTGCCATTGATTTGTTACCTCATATTAAGGGTGTTGTGCTCAGCGGAAATTTCGACAACATCTCTGGTGCACAATGTTTTCGTCAAAAGTTGCCTTCATCATTGATTTCATTAAAACTTCAAACGTTACAAATGAATTCAAATAACGAAAATAAAAATTACAACTTTCTTGAAAATAAACACAAGATCCGTTTATCGTCTCTTGCTTGCGTGAGTCTTTAGCCTGTGACGGGGACGTCGATATCCGTGGACTACCTGGCAATCAGATCTGATCCAGAAAAATCGGGCAGAGCTTCGTCGATCCGCGAGGAGATCTAGAAACTTGAAGCGCCTATCTCGGATAAAGCGAGATATTTGCTCTTCTTAGGATTACCGACGAGGGGTAATGCTAAGGAACGGATGCGGGTGAGGTAGATCTGATGAAGAACTCTCTTGTGTTGAAGTGCTCGATCACTCTTCACTCCAGCAGGGCTTCGCCAATTCTCCAAAAATCCAGATCCTCCAAAAGTGAGGCCTAAGGCTTCTATTTATAGGCGACACCCCTGGGGTGTCCTCAAAAATCTAGGACACCCCTGGGGCGTCCCCAAAAATCTAGGACACCCCTGGGGCGTCCCCAAAAATCTAGGACACCCCTAGGGCGTCCCCAAAAATCTAGGACACCCCTGGGGCGTCCCCAAAAATCTAGGACACCCCGCTGTAAATTCTTCGTCCGAACTCGGATTTTAGTGATTCGAAGTGCGTTGGAAGTCTGACGAAGAGTTCTATCAGCTCCAATGGTT
>NC_033800.1:146368101-146386726 GCF_001876935.1 Asparagus officinalis | reverse complement strand
GTCGAGGGAACGTAACAAGCTATTACAAATCACAGCAAGACAAACTATTTTACGTGGTTCGGCAAGTTGCCTACGTCCACGGGGCAAGGAGAGGGAAGATCTACTATTAGAGAGAATACAAATAGGGTTTACAATCACACAAATCTCACAAATAAAACCCTCAATCAATCTCTCACAACTCTCACAAAAGGGGATGCTGAGAACTTCTCAAAGTCGGCACCAAGGATTGCTCAAAATCTCCTCTTGACAGCCGAAACTATCTGCAGTTTTTTTTCTTTTGCACAGCCAAACAACAAACCCTCTACTAAATTCCTTTTCTCCTTGCACAAAACCCTAGGCGAAGAATGAGTCTGTATTTATACTAAACTCAATGCAAAGTCGGTTGTAAATCCAAGCCCAAAACCGTAAGCTCCAAGCCTGTAAATCTTGTTGCACGTGGGTAGTTGGACCCCACGTCCGTTCGTTCACAATTCTCCACCTCGGCGAAGTTTTCCCAAAACTAAGCCGACACCAATCAAACCAAATGTCTCACTTGTTGCGTCTAGTACGAAGTGAAACAATTCACGATAACGGACCCAATCCACAACAAGCCGTGAACCCAAATGAGAATGCGAACAAACTCCAAACGTCGGTATCTACTCCCAAATCGGTTGCATCATAAAGACTATCTACGTATACTCTTGCCTAAGGAATCAAGCCTCACGTAGTTCACCCAAATAGCCGCGAATGACCTCAATCAACTAGAAGAGTTCGGAACCCTTCTCCTACATCACCAACAAATCTGCGGCTTATAGCTCTCCTAATGGCCCCAAAGCGAAACAAACCAAACACCTCCTCCTGAGGTGAACCAACGACCATAACCAAATCTGAACTATGTCCACCAACTGCCCTTGAATCAACCAACTCATCATCTGCATCCAAAACAATATGATTCCTAATCTGTGTCACCTCAGCTGGAATCCCAAACGATGCAGTATGATCTGGAGAACGTGGAGGAATCTCCACCCAACGTGAAGTGACATCACACTCCACCTGTTGTGATATGCCAACGATCTAATCAACACTCTCTACCTGCCGAGAGTCAAAAGTGACTTACCTGTTCAGAACAAAATCAGAGTCTCCCAACTGATAACCAAACGAGCCTTTGAATCCCAAATATGCAATCGGATCAAATCTCACATCCACGATATGACCAAGTGTTGGGTAGCCAAACATTCGACGCAACCTAATATCTGAAGCAACTCCACCAGATCCAACATCTCTAAACATAGCAGTTGGCAACCTATGAACAAGATGACCCAAATATGTCGAAGCCTGAACATCAAAACCAATGCTTGACATTAAACGCCGATCCTCCTCCAGCAAGGAACATCTCACCAAATCTGCCATCTCATTTCGTCGCCCTAATATTTCCTCTCCAATGAAGTGTCTCAAACTGCCATGAGCTCGGCACAAACGCAGAAAAGAACAACGGATTACCTTTCTGCCAATACACTTCCTTTATCTGTTGTTGACTACTAGGACTTCAAACCAACAGAACTTGGTTGCAACCCACCAATGCCTAGAACAGTCACTAACATAGGAAACAAAATATTGATTACCTCCCAATGATGCCTCCTTGGAAGGCCCTCAAATGTCTGACTAAATATCACCTAAAAGACCCATCGATCGATGGATAGAAGTGTTAAACTCTACCTCGGTCTTCTCGCTCATACCAATGTGTTCATATGACTTCAAACTGCAGGTCATAGCATTCCTTAACAATCTATGGATGACATAGCCAATCAAATACCTCAGCCTCAACAAACGCCACAGTCTAGCCAAATCTAATGAAGTCGTCAGCTCTCTATCAATTACCGTGCTTCAAGCAAATAATACAAATTGCTCTTTCTGACGCCCTTCATCACAATCATAGACCCCAATGTGACCTTCAAACGTGCATCTACCAAGGTCATCCTATAGCCTGTTGCCTCTAAAACTCCAATTGAAATAATGTTCTTCTTCAACTGAGGAACGAACCTCACTTCATCCAACTCCCGAATCACCCCTTCACTCATCCAAATACGAACAGTACCAATACCACCAATAGAGCATGCATGTCCATTACCCATTGTTTGCGTTAAAAGTTGGTCTCGTTGTGGAATTCATTATATCTTAGATCGATTACAACAAATTCAAAAGAGATAGCCTTTTTATAAAACTTCTTTTACACAACAAAATGAAAATTACAACTTTTTAGAAACAAACACAGGATCATTGTTTGGATCACTGCTTGCGTGGGATCTTTGCCTGTGCCGGGAGTGCTTTGGCTCGTGGACCACCGATTCACAGATCGTGAGGGTGTTTAAAGATCCTTCCTTCGTTTATCGAAGTAGGGACTTGAAGCGAATATCTTATCGATGTAAGATGTTCACTCTTCCAAAGATCAAGTCTGAGCTTAGATCTCTAGGAATCACCAAGTGATGTTTATGAAAGATGAAAATTCTCTCTCTCTTCCTCAAAATCACCAAAAGCTCAAGCCTTTTCTGCTCCAATCTGCTCTCCCTCCTTTATTTTGTGTCTAGGGAGGTATTTATAGGGGTAGGAGTGCACAACAGTTAAAACGGGGGTAAAGTAACCGACCAGATGACTGTTCTTTGGCCGTGGCAGTCGACATTGCCGCGGCTATTGGCGCGACAGTGTGGACTGCCGCGGCCAAAGAGGCGTTTACCAGCACGTTCTATCCTGCTTGAAACTGTTCTCCCATGACCTTTAACCCCTTTTTCGTGGTTTAACTGCTTGTCCACGTCAGCACACGTTCTATTTCTGATATGCTGCCACGTGGGCTTCGAAAAATCATCGTATAACTGTCTTGTAACTGCCGCAGCACCCCTTGTAATAGCCGCGGCACCATAGGGTGCCGCGCCTTGGCCGCGGCACCATGTACTGCCGCGCCTCAGCCGCACCGTCATGTACTGCCTGTTGGTGTGTATGTTGTCTCACTTCCTTTGAATGATCCCCTCTGATTAAGAGAATGGCGTTTATCGTCTTCTCTTTGCCTTGAGTGGTATTTGGATGTTTGTAAGCATTTTTTGATGCCTACACCCATGAACACGGCATCCCCTCTTTCCAACTCCTGAAAGCAGGAGAACCAATCCCTCCTAGGATAAATGTGGTAAGAAGCACCCGAATCCAACATCCACTCTGTAGAGTTGGCAATACAAACTGACGGTAGTGCAGATAACGAATAGCCTGAAGAATCCGAATCTGAATTGTTACCACTAGACTTAACAACATTCACCTCTGAAGCTTGTACAACTTTCCCCTTATTCTTCTCGGCTCGATCTAACTTTGGGCGTTCGACTTTTCAATATCCATCCTTTTTACAAAAGGCACACTGATTTTTACGAACTGTAAAGTGTGCACCTCTAGACTACGACCTCCTACTACAGTTTGGACCATGGTCTTGAAATGCTAATGCATCTCCCGATGCCTTCTCGGAGGGTTCGTCAACACTCTTCCTCAACTCATAATTCACCAACGCTGAGGTCACCTCCTTGTAATTAACAATCGTTTTTTCATTAATCATAGTGAGAACAAAAATACCATAATTATCCTCGGACAACGAACACAAAAGTAGCATCGCCTTGTCTTCATCCTCAACATGATATCCACATTGGCCATATCCGAAAGCAGCTTTGTAAAGTTGTTAACATGCTCCCTAATGGAAACTCCTCTTTTCATCTTGAATTGGTAAAACCTCTTCTTTAAATGAAGCCGATTCTCAATGCTCTTAGTAAGGTACTTCTCATTAAGCATTTCCCATAATTTCTTTTCCGACATCTCGTTCATAACATTATAAATAAGATCCGGCGTCAAGCATGACCGAATAACTCCATAAGCCTTACTGTTCATCTTCTTCCAAACCTTGACCTTCATATTTAGAGGTTTCTCTTGTAACTCAAGAGGCTCCTCTAAATTTTGTGCGTCCAACGCATCCATCACCTGGCATCTCCACAAACCAAAATTGATCTTACCGTCGAACTTCGGAATATCAGTCTTTGTATTATTGATGCTCAGACTCTGTATCGTCTTCGTAAGATACGATCCCGATGTGCTTGTTTCACTCATGTTGTAGATCTAACTCTTCAAATAATAATCCTTCAGCGAATCCTTTGAACAAGCCCCAAGTCAAAACCTAGGCTTTGATACCACTTGTTGTGCTTAGCAAAAATTTTGGCAGCATCTCTGGTGCATAACAAGAGAGTAGATCTCAACTAAATTCATGTTTCACAAAGAAAACAAGAACCGAAAGTGATATATCTTAACAAAGTGGGATATACACTCTTCCTCTCATCTATTCTAGGACTGACTTGTCGAGGGAACCTAACAAGCTATTATAAATCACAGCAAGACAAACTATTTTATGTGATTCGACAAGTTACATACGTCCACGGGACAAGGAGGGGGAAGATCTACTATTAGAGAGAGAATACAAATAGGATTTACAATCACACAAAATCTCACAAAAAAAAACCCTCAATCAATCTCTCACAACTCTCACAAAGGGGATGCTGAAAACCTTCTCAAAGTCGGCACAAGGACTGCTCAAAATCTCCTCACAGCCGAAACTATCTGTAGTTTTTTTCTTTGGCACAGCCGAACAGCAAACCCTCTGCCAAATTCCTTTTCTCCTTGCACAAAACCATAGGCGAAGAATGAGTCTGTATTTATACTAAACTCAATGCAAACTTGGTTGTAAATCCAAGCCCAAAACCGTAAGCTCCAAGCCTATAAATTTCGCCGCACGTGGGTAGGTGGACCCTATGTCTGTTCGTTCACAAAGGGACCCTTTTTACCGGTTTTACCATTAAATCCAAGAAAAACAAATATCCGAGTCCGAATTAACAATCCTCAATCAATAATCCTCCAAGCTTTCTTGTACATTATGTAAACTTAAAAAAACAGCAAGAGTGTGCTCCCTCTGTAGAACTACAGGACAAATGTCCTAGTAGTTTAAGAAAAGGATGTCCTTCAATATTTTGATTGACAAAAGGCCATAGCATGGGATTGAAGAGAAAATATGAAATGGCCTCCAGTACATGACATTTAATGTGCACTAAAAGGACGTTACCATAAAATTATTTTTTATCATGTAAAAAGGAAAATATGGAGAAAAATAATGGGTCGTGTCTCATAAAATCATGAATGTTGATCTCCGAAAAAATTAGTAGCTATTGGGTCAAAACGAACAAAAATAACTACAAAAATGCAGGTTCGAGGTCATGATATCGTGAATTTTTGACTCCGATAATTATTTGTCATTGAGTCAAAATGGAAAAAAATAGAGGAAAATTGTGGGCTATAGTTCATGAAACTATAAACATTGATCACCATAAAATTATTTTTCCCATCAAAATGAATAAAAATTATCAAAAATTGTGTGTTATCGCTCATGACAATATGAATTTTGAATTCCTCAAAACTATTTGCCATTGAGCCTCCTCGTATAAAGTTTGGCCATTTAATTCTTTAGCAGTTTGGACATTAGCCATAAGACAACAACTCTGATCATCGGCGTGATTATCTAAATCTTTTTCATCACTCGAGAAATTTCCAAGATGTTGTTTTGAAGCTTTTATTCTTTTCTTTGTAATTTATTTTCTTAAGAGGGTATTCGTTCTTATAGTGCCTTTGATTGTAAATCTTCATGCTTAATATTCTTTAGCAGAATTTTTATTGTGTTTCTTCTTTATGAATTTTTGCCTACCTCTTGATCTTAGTAAAGATTTAAAATCCTTTTACTATTAGTGCACATCTCCATCTTCTGAACTTGAGTATGACTTCATCTTCTTTTTTAATCAGGTTTTCTCCTTCTTTGCTCGTAAGGCTACGACTTCTTCTTTGAATCTTCTTCTAAGCTATATGTTCTCTCTCTTTCAATCTAACTTCGTATGTGATAAGATTACCTACAAGATCATTAAGAGATAGATTCTTCAATAGCTGTTGCCTTTAGTTCCCAGTCACAAGATAGAGAACGAAGTATTTTTCTACACAGTGCCTTATTGTCGTACTCCTTCCCTAAAGCTTTAGACTTGTTCACGGTTATCAGTGAATCGAGTGAACATCTCATACATGATCTCTGAGGCCTTCATATTTGCTCAACAGTTGTAAACTTTGCCTCCTTTACCTGCAAAGTTCCCTTGTGAGAAACTTCTAGAGTCTTCCAAATTTCTTGCATAGTAGTATAATTAGAGACACAGTTAAATTCTTCAACAGTAAGAGAGTAATATAAAACATTCATAGCTTTCAAATTATAAGAAAAAATATTTTTGTGTTGAGGAGTCCATTTTTTCATAGCAATTTCAGTAACAACTCCTCCTATCTTCTTAGTAGGATTATCATATTCGTATTCAATACACTGCCAAATATTAAAGTTAGTAGATAATAAAAATATTTTCATGCGTGCTTTTCAAAAAATATAATTGGTGCCATCAAAAATTGAGGGGCAGTTGATTATGTGTCCTTCAGGAAAGACTGAAGCAGTGGTAAGGCTCAATATCTCTATCTTAGGTTGTGATACCTAAATATGGATACAAGCCTCTGACACCACTTGTTGGAACTAGGATGCAAGCCTAGAGCGGATGAATAGGATTGCTAAAAGAAAACCAACCTAGGAAAATATGAGATTTTATATTGGTTTGGATCAAAATCCTATGTCCACTCTTCCTTCTCGCAAAAGGTCTTCCTCGGATTATGACCCGAATTCACCTGAATCACAACCCAATGAATTCTACCCGAAATTAGTCGTCTAACCTAATTCTTCACAATAACCAAAAGAAACCTAGCCATGGCTAGATATACCCTCAATTGACCTGGCTTGAGTACGCAAGTCCTCAATTACCCCGACTTGAGTACACCGTCAAACTTATAAGTTTGAAACACGAAACCAACCCAAAATAATTCAAAGCACAACTAGAAAAATCTTACAGCCCTTTAAACAACCCGCCCTTCAAACTGATGACGACGAAAATCCGTGAAGAAGTGCTGTTGAAGTCAAACGTAAAGGGCACTTCTCCTTGTTGAAATAATCCTTCGATGATGAGTGCAACGAGTAGAAGTTGAACGAGACTATGGGTGTTGAATTCCCAAATCAAACTCTATCACAAACCCTAGAATAAGATTTCTTTTTTTATACAACTGCCTCTTTCTCTTCTTCTTGTCTTTTTTTCTCTCACCAAATATGATCTCGAACTCCAATTAAATAGACCTTGATAGAATAGGAAGGAGATGCCCTAATCAAAGTCCAAATAGGAGATCAAAATAATCGAAAAATAGTAGAGATTAACTTTGGAAATATGTAAAAACGTGTGGCAACTATTGATGGTGGGTCACAATCATCGATAGTCTATTGATGATATCGATGGCTGACTGTAGTCCATTGATTGTGCAAATTTTAGTTTCTAGAATTTTGTGATTGTTGATTTAGTCCATCGATGTTCCTTGCGATCATCGATGGTTGACTGTAGACCATTAATGGTCCAATTTTTGGTTTATGTTTCTCTGATTCTTTCCTATAGTCCATGAATGACTTGACTTCACCATCAATAGTGTCTTATGACCATCGATGATTTAAAAGCAGAAATCAACATTCGTGTTGATTTTTGCATCGTTTTGAATATATCATATCACAAATATATCAGTAGCAAAAGATTTTTTTTTTTGTTAATCAAACAAGAGATATTGCACGAAAAACGTTCTAACATTTGAGTCAAGCTAAACTTGAAGTCAACTTAATAAACATAGGAATATAAATCCAAATATTAACAAACTGACCCCTAGCTAGTGAATAGCTAATTTACCAAGTTTGCAACAATACATCATTCTTTTTTTTTTTGATAATCCGGTCTGGAAATAAATATATGATCGTAAAGATCATATTGAAACCTTTCAACCATTCAGGTCACCTGCGTTGGGCACATAACACCATTCAGTACTATCAGAATGTTTATTGTATGGAAATGGTGTATTTAATAGCATGATTTGAATTCTATTCATTATCCAAAGCATAAAAGGGAAAGGAAAAATTGTGTCAAGGCCCCAAAAGTAATAACTTTATGTGACCTGGTCCTTCCATTTTTTTTCATTGTGGTTCAGCCCCAAAAAATGTCACATCATGTGATTCAGTCTTTTTTATGCGATTCGGTTATTTACTCTATGCCAACTAAACACAAAAGGAGAGAAACAAACATAAAATTAAAAAATACCCTCATTTCCTCCTCTCTTCCTTCTCTCCAGATCTAAGTCTGATCCTTCTTCCTCTTCTCCTCTTCTCCTCTCTCCTAACCCATTTTCTTCCTCCTCTCTCTTCCTCCTTTTTCTCTCAAACACTGACATCGCCCTCCGCCACTGCTAACCTTGCGTGCACGCTCCGACCATATTGTTCGCTCCTTTTCTCCCATTAATTTTCCCTGATCTCTCTTTCTTTCCCCCCAAAACTAAAAAAATCCCTAATTTTTTCCGACACTGAAGGCGAAGAGGTGGCGAAGAACAAGGCGGAGAAGGTGATGCCGGAGGAGGACGAGGAGGAGCTTGAGGCCGTCGCAAGTTTCACAAAAACTCATTTTAAGTCTAATTAAATTCATTTTAAGTATGTTAAGTCTAATTCAACTTGTTTAAGTCTAAAAATAAGTTAATTTAGACTTAACATGAATCACGTTGAGTCTAATTTAACTTATTTTAAGTCTAATTTCTAGTTAAGTCCAATTTGATTCATATCGTGTTAAGTCCAATTTGATTCATGTCGTGTTAAGTCCAATTTGATTTATGTTAAGTCCAATTTGATTTATGTTAAGTCTAATTTAATTTCTTTTAAGTCTAATTTAAAAAACCGATAGCTTGGATGTTTTGTGAAATTTGTAATTTCTATTTGAATGTTGTGGAAAGATGAAATATTTAAAGATATACCCGCCAAATGTGATTTTTGACAATTTTTGATGTTAAGTTCAAGTTTAAGGTGGAATATTAAGTCTAATGAGTTAGAAACAAAGTCCAAGGGCTTGTATGTTAAGTCTATTTGGTTGAATAATAAGTCTAAAAGCTTGTATGTTAAGTCTATTAGGTTGAATAATAAATTTAATTTGTTGAATATTAGATGTAATGAATTATGTGTTAAGTCCAATTTGGTTCCTGTCAAGTCCATTTTAGTTCGTATCAAGTCCAGTTGGTTCCTGTTAAGTCCAGTTTTGTTCATGTTAAGTCTAGTTTGGTTTGTGTTAATTTTAATTTAGTTCATGTTAAGTCTAGTTTGATTCGTGTTAAGTCCAGTTTGGTTCGTGTTAAATAAAGTTTGGTTCATGTTAAGTCCATTTTGGTTCGTGTTAAGTCCAGTTTGGTTCATGTTAAGTCTAATTTAATTTATTTTAAGTCTATTTTAATTCATTTTAAGTCCAATTTAAATTATGTTAAGTTTAATTCAACTTGTTTTTACTAAAAACAAGTTGAATTAGACTAAAACCAAGTTGAATTAGACTTAACATGAACTAGACTTAACATGAACCAAAATAGACTTAACATGAATCAAATTGGACTTAACATGAATTAAATTTGACTAAACTAGAAATTAGACTTAAAATAAGTTGAATTAGACTTAACATGATTTATGTTAAGTCTAATTTAACTTATTTTTAGACTTAAAACAAGTTGAATTAGACTTAAAATAAGTTGAATTAGACTTAACATGATTCATGTTAAGTCTAATTTAACTTATTTTTAGAAGTTGAATTAGACTTAACATGATTCATGTTAAGTCTAATTTAACTTATTTTTAGACTTAAAACAAGTTGAATTAGACTTAAAATAAGTTGAATTAGACTTAACATGATTCATGTTAAGTCTAATTTAACTTATTTTTAGACTTAAAACAAGTTGAATTAGACTTAATATGTATTAAATTAGACTTAAAATGAATTAAATTAGACATAACATAAATCAAATTGGACTTAACATAAATTAAATTGGACTTAGCACGATATGAATCAAATTGAACTTAACACGAATCAAATTAGACTTAACTAGAAATTAGACTTAAAATAAGTCGAATTAGACTTAACATTATTCATATTAAGTCTAATTTAAAAGTCTAATTCTTGTTTTTAAATTTAAAACAAGTTAAATTAGGCTTAACATGATTTAATTAGACTTAAAAGGAATGAAATTACACTTAACATAAATCAAATTAGACTTGACATAAATTAAATTGGACTTAACACGGCATGAATCAAATTAGACTTAACAGGAATCAAGTTGGACTTAACTAGAGACTTAAAATAAGTTGAATTAGGCTTAATATGATTCATGTTAAGTCTAATTCAACTTGTTTTAAGGTACTTAACTAGAAAATAGACTTAAAATAAGTTGAATTAGACTTAACATTATTCAAGTTAAGTCTAATTTAACTTATTTTAGGCTTAAAACAAGTTGAATTAGACTTAATATGATTTAAATTAGACTTAAAATAAATTAAACTAGACTTACCATAAATCAAATTGAACTTAACATAAATTAAATTGGACTTAACACGACATGAATCAAATTGGACTTAATATGAATCAAATTGGACTTAACTAGAAATTAGACTTAAAATAACTTGAATTAGCTTGACTTAACATGATTCATGTTAAGTCTAATTTAACGTATTTTTAGACTTAAAATAAGTTGAATTAGACTTAACATGATTTAAATTAGATTTAAAATAAATTAAATCAGACTTAACATAAATCAAATTAGACTTAACATAAATTAAATTGGACTTAACATGCCATGGATCAAATCGAACTTAACATGAATCAAATTGGACTTAACTTAAAATTAGACTTAAAATAAGTTGAATTAGACTTAACATGATTCATATTAAGTCTAATTTAACTTATTTTTAGACTTAAAACAAGTTGAATTAGACTTAACATGATTTAAGTTAGAGTTAAAATAAATTAAATTGGACTTAAAATGAATTAAATTAGACTTAACACGAACCAAACTGGATTTAGCACGAACCAAAGTAAACTTAATAGGAACCAAACTAGACTTAACATGAACCAAATTGGACTTAACACGAACCAAACTGGACTTAACACAAAATCAAACTAGACTTAACATGAACCAAACTGAACTTAACACGAACCAAATTGGACTTAACATGAATAAAATTGGACTTAACTAGAAATTAGGCTTAAAATAATTTGAATTAGACTCAATAGATTCATGTTAAGTCTAATTTAACTTATTTTTAGGCTCAAAACAAGTTGAATTAGACTTAACATGATTTAAATTGGACTTAAAAGAAATTAAATTAGACTTATCATAAATCAAATTGGACTTAAGATAAATCAAATTGGACTTAACACGACATGAATTAAATCGGACTTAACATGAATCAAATTGGACTTAACTAGAAATTAGACTTAAAATAATTTAAATTAGACTTAACATGATTCATGTTAAGTCTAATTTAACTGATTTTAATACTTAAAATAATTTGAATTAGACTTAACATGATTCATATAAAGTGTAATTTAACTTATTTTTAGACTTAAAATAAGTTAAATTAGACGTAACATGATTTAAATTGGACTTAAAATGAGTTTTTGTGGAACTTGTGAAGGCCTTGAGTTCCTCCTAGTCCTCCTTAGGCACCGCCTGTTAGCTTTGTTAAGTTTCATATTTATGAGCCTACTCCCTAATCTTATTTTGACTATCATAAATAATTCCTAACAACGTGTGTCGAGTATCTGCATTTGTTTTGTTAGGTAATCTACACAAATATCCATATTTGAGGTTGGATGGAATAGCGCTTCAACGATCATATCCAATAGACGTTGGCGGAATAGTAGTTGAAGCCAATGTAATTCATGTTGAAGATCTAAGTTCAAGCTTCATCCGCAAAGTGTACCAAGTTGAGCTACAATGAAGATCTATCAAGCTTGGGTAATTTAGTTTAGGGTTTATACTTTGTGTGTTAATACCTTAAGCTCGATATTATACACACATAATTTAATGGTTTATGTGTTTTATCCACAAAAGTTTTTACAAACAAATAGATATATAATACTTATTTGTTTTCTATATGGATAAGTTGTTTTGGTTTAGCTATATAGATATGAAGCAATATATATCTTTATTTTCATATTTATGTGTTTTATATTCTATTGAATTTGTAAAATATTATGTTTATGGATTGAAGACTTATTTACACTATTTTCATATCTTGTATAAGTCTATAAATCCATTCTAAAGTATTTTAAAGTTTTGTTTTAAGTCATTCTGGCAAAATCAAGTTTTTAACATGTTCATACTTATGTGACTTTGCAAAATGATGAGATTTCACAAATGAGAAGTGCTATTTGAAACCAGTTTTTGTAACATGTTCATTTTCATGTTTACAAGCATTTCCTAAAGTTTTATATTTTTCTGAATTTGTTTGCTATTTTTAAGAGAGGTTTGAAATTCGTTTTCATAAATCAAAACTGGCTAAAAAATCGTTATCAGTCGACTGATACTTGAGATCGGTCGACTGATAAAACCTGCCAGAATCTTAAAAAGTTTCTGTTTCTTATTTGGTCGACTGACCAATCGACTGATGAGGTCATCAGTCGACTGACCATGCTCATCAGTCGGCCGATGAGTTGTTAGCTGCCTATAACAGTCAGCTCATAGATCGACTAATCCAACTCGTCAGTCGACTGATGGCATGTAACGACTATATTTCCAGTTTTTGTTTTTTTTTTTGTCTTTTTGCTTGGTTTCACTTAGGTTTTGGACTTTGTTTCTTCATCCTATATATACCATACACCATTTCACTTCTGAACCAACTAGAGAATGTTTTAAAACAAGTTTAAAAAGAGTTTTAAGTTTGTTTTAAGTGTTTGTTTACAAAATCAGTTTTGTGAAGATTGTTTTATAAGAAGAGGAGATCAATTTTAGTTTGGGCTTTTAATCTTCCAATCCCTCTCTCTTGTTATTAGAGAAGTGTTTCTAAACTCATATCTCTAGCTTGTTTATGCTTCAATTGTTATATTCATATTTGATAGATTTATTTGAGTTTATATTTGATTTTCTCATTGCTTGCACACACAACCATTGAGCTTAAGTATTTTCACATATTGTATAATTTGGGGTTGTGGTAGGTGTAACCTTAAGAGTGAGTCTACATTGTGTTCTCATCTATTGTAGAGAACAAATTTATACTTGTGAGCTTTATTATGAGATTCACTTTGTAATATACATTTACACCGAGAGGAGTGTGTAGTGAGGACGTAGTCGATACCAAGAAGAGTGATGCCGGTAGTAAAGCCTAGAGAGAGGTAGTAAAGTCGAGCACTTGAGGGGGACGATACGTGTGGACCGAAACTTGAGGTTGTAGTTTGTGTATGTACATTGTGAGTGTCTTGTAGAGTTTTCGGTGAGCTAGAAAACGGAGTGTGTAGAGAAGTTCCAACTTCTAAATCGGGTGTGTCGATAGTGGAGATTCTCCCCGAGAGTGGGGAGCGGAGACGTAGGTCGTA
This sequence comes from Asparagus officinalis, assembly GCF_001876935.1. NCBI lineage: Eukaryota > Viridiplantae > Streptophyta > Magnoliopsida > Asparagales > Asparagaceae > Asparagus > Asparagus officinalis. The sequence continues at coordinate 146,373,185 of NC_033800.1, read as the reverse complement.
AGGACCGAACTCCATGATCATATTATTGTGTTTGGTTTGCTCTTTGTCCACTATTTGTTTGTATTGTTTCTTATTTATTTTTGCACTTTGCATATATATCATTGCTTTAATTCAATTGAATATCTATATTGGTAGGATATATTTATTGATTATTTTTAATTGGCATAAAATCAAAATTAGATTAGCATTGACCCTATTCACCCCCCTCTAGGGTGCTTACACCGCCTCTTTCGCCTTGTTCTTCGCCACCTCTTCCCCTTCAGTGTCGGAAAAGGGTTTTTTAGTTTTGGGGGAAAGAAATAGAGATCGGGCAAAATTAGTGGGAGAAGAGGAGCGAGCAATATGGTCGAAGCGTGTACGCAAGGTCAGCGGTGGCGAAGGGCGATGTCGGTGTCTAAGAGAAAAAGGAAGAAAATAGAGAAGATGAAGGAAATGTGTTAGGAGAGAGGAGGAGAGGAGGAGAGGAAGGAGGATCAGACTGAGATCTGGAGAGAAGGAAAAGAGAGGAGGAAGTGATGATATTTTTGACTTTCATGTTTATTTTTATCTCTTTGTGCTTAATTGGCATAGAGTAAATGGCTGAATCACATGATGTGATGTTTTTTGGGGCTGAACCACAATGGAAAATAGTGGAGGAGCCATGTCACATGAAGTTATTACTTTTAGGGCATTGACATGATTTTCCCAAAGGGAAAAGAAAACCTATATATGTGACCTTTATTACTTTGTCTACAATTGGCTTCAAAAAGTAGGGAGGAAAAAAGATTGGTTAATTTCACAAAACATCCCTAAACATTAAGGGGGTATTATACATAACGGGCCCGAACTGGATCTTATCTCACCTGAGAGCAAGGGCAGCAAGCTCTCTTCAGAGCTCTCAAGGCTGACGTGGCCATGGCAAAGTTCTTCCCCCCCTCCAGCAAGCTCCCAAACCCTCCCAAGTTGTGCTCTCAAGGCTGACGTGCCTCCTGAGAGCTTCCGAGCTCCCAAGCGCTCCACAAATTTGTGGAGCGCTTGGGAGCTCCCAACTGGCCTGAATTTAACAAAAAACCCCCCCAACAAGTAATCGTCGCAGATCTACACAAAATTGGAGCAAAAATCGAACCTTTTTGTCTCAAATCGTGGAGATCGGCGGCGACGGACTTCAGCTTCGCGGGCGGCTGGTCTGTACTCCGATGGGCGGCGGTGGTTGAGTCTCCGAGGCCGCGGGTTGGGGAGCCAGAGATCCGATGGTCGGCGGTGGTTCAGTCTCTGGGTTCGTGGGTTTTTGAAGACTGGTTTGGGTTGGGGAGAAGAAGAAGAGGCATGGGTTTGGGGAAAAATGAAGAGGTTTTGGTAAAAAATGAAGAGGTTTGGGGAGAAGAAGAAGAGGCGGTGGTTCAGTCTGTACTTCGATGTTTTTGACGAAGAATTTTTTTATTGTGTTTTATTTATTCGTTGGACTGAGTGAAAAAATGAACGTTTGAGTGAAAATTTTGGCCGTTTGAGTGAAAAAAATGTACCGTTGTGTAAAAAATGAAACGTTGAGAGAAAAAATTACAAGAGGTTTAAATATAATTAAAAATAATGGGTGAAATATTAAAATAGAAGAGGGGTGTTTTTGATATTGTTGGAGCTCCTAACTAGGAGCTTGTTGGAGCTCCATAAAAGAAGGAGTGCCTCCCAATGTATAATTTGTTAATTTTTTATTTTGAAAAACTTGAGAGCTCTTGAGAGCATGCTGACTAGGACTCCCAACTGGGAGCTTGCTGCACTTGCTCTGACTCCCCATTGCCTTTAATTTGAAAATAACGAGAGTATTTTTGAGAGGAAAAAAGCATTATATATGTGAGCTCGAGTATTTTGTCTAGAATTGGCTTCAAAGGAAAAAAGATGGGCTAATTTCACAAAACATCCCTAAATGTTTGGGGTATTGGACATAGCCCCTCTGAACTTTGTTAATCTCATATAATATTTCTTATTTTAGGGTATTGACCCCTCATTGCCTTTAATTTGAAAAAAAACTAAAACATCATTGAGAGAGGGAAAAACAAACAAGTGTTACATATGTGAGCTCTAATATTTTTTCTACAATTGGCTTCAAAAAGTAGGGAGTGAAAAAGATGGGTAAATTTCACAAAACCTCCCTAAACTTTTGTGAGGTATATACTGCTTTTGCGGGGGTGTATATTGCACATAACCCTACTGAACGTTATCACTTGACATTTACAGACAACATACCCCCCTCTCCTAAATCATGAATTTTTTTTCTCTTCAAATTACATGTGTGGAGGTTTGGTGAGAAATATCCAAAGTTGGGAAGGCATCTTAAGACACCCCAAAGTTAAAAAGGGCTAAGTGACATAAATAAAATCCGGAAGGTTTATGTGTACCAAACCGCCAAAGTCCAGGGGGGGTTTTGTGAAATTTACCCGGAATAGATCCCGAATCAGGACACATTGGCAGATTCAGACGTACGCATCTCAGGGTCAATGTGGGCCAGGGTACGGGGACGGGGCCACGCGTCTCGGTGGCAGTTGAACTGTACGTACGGGACAGGAGTGGCAGGGTATGGGTTTTGGCAACTCAGGCGGTTTTCGGGAGAAAACGACGCCTTAGCTTCAGGCCCTCTCATAGCTTTGTCCCTCATGCTCCATCATCTTTATTAATATAAATAACCCAAACACGACAAAAAAAAAAAAAAAAAAAAACAATTTGACCATCCCTTAATTCCTCTCCCCCCGCCCCCCCCCCCCCCCCCTCTCTCTCCTCTCTCATCTTTCTACGGACAAGAAGAGTCTGCCGTGACTGTTGCGTTATCTGGCTCACTTTGCCTTTCACCTGTTAGTACTAGTCAATGAAAAGCCTATATATAGCTTGCCACAGTTAGCTAAGCCTACTGCAAGTTAATGTTTCCTCTAGTAAATAGTTAGCTTAAGCAGCTGATTAAAAATGACCACTATAAGCAAGTAGCTTGATGAGCAATTAGGGGTGTTAACGGAGTGGATACGGCTCGGATATGTCACTTACCATATTCATATACACTTACCCATCTCGGATACGGATACGGATATACGTCGGTAAGAAAAATTCATATTCATATCCGCCAAAATCGGATACGGTTACGGATATAGATGCGGATATATAAACGGATATGCATGTGGATACAAAAAGGATATGAGAAAACTAGATAGTATTTAGAAAAAATATAGTCATGTGATACAAAAAGAGTTCGTTAATATGTTTATTATGATTGAAAAGCTAAGATTAGACATCTTGATCATCAAAATTAACCACAAATCCATAATCTAAGAATCGAAACTATCGTAAGAGTATTACCAATATGTATTCAGATATTTTCGGATACGGATACGGATATTTCACAACAAAACCATATCCGCAACCATATCCGCAACCATATCCTATCGGTAATAGATTTGAGTAACCATATTCGTATCCTAACGGATACGGTTACGGATATTTCCTCGGATACGGATACGGTTTGGCACCCCTATGAGCAATTGAGTACAGCAAATGGTTTAATGAGCAAATGAATAAAGAGTGTAAACGTTTTTTAGCATAAAAGGCAATAAAGGATAAAGAAAAATACAAGAAAAATGAGAGGAAGATTAGATGATAGTAAATATAATCTCGCTAATATAAGATCTCTCCTTCTAAGCTCCTATACCCAAAAAAAAAAGAAAGAAAGGGAAAAGCATGTGAAAACAATAAGGCATTAACTCATAAATTCTCATACTTTACAATATAAGCTTAATCACATGGATCCATCAATTATACATCGAATATCAAGTAGTACTTACGTACATCAAGTTAAATGCCCATATGCATCCAATTACTCTCTAACTGTTTAGTTCTACGTTGCGCGCTTGTTTAAAATCTTTATGTTTCTTCGAGTTCGTTCTAAATTTGTTTATAGGTTTGCTTTAACCTTACTGTTTTTGGACAATTACTCTCTGGCTGCAATGTTCTGCAATGCACACTTGATTAAAATCTTCATGTTTCTTTGAGTTTCATTTTAAATTTCTTTATGGGTTTGCTCAAATCGTTTATAGGTTTGCTCAAATTTCTTTATGAATTTTCAATAATATTTAAATAAAAATAATAATAAATCTAATAATTCAATTTTACATATTTAAATTCAAAATAAATCTGACTTGTTTATATAGTAATAAAATAAATATATTTTTTTTAATATTTCACCACGTGCATAAAAACTAGTAGGTACAAAAGCCTTTATCTCAGTTTTTCCGGAGTCATTTATAAAAATATTATTATTTTTACAATCGGTTGCTACTATTAAGTTTCCTTGTATTTTATCTTTTTAGTTGTTTGGCTATATCATATCTAGCGCTTCTCTCTCATATATATACACACTTATTTTTCATATATATTAATAAGCAACATAAACTATGGGATATACAAGAAAAACAGAACATCAAATGACATCCCATATCCCATATTAATTAGCGCTTCTCTCTCATATATATTAATAAAATCCGATCAAATCCAACCGAACAGTTCTAGATTCTAGTAAACTACGTACATTGTACTGACTAATTTGGTTTGGGTCGATTAATACGGTTTTGTTCGGTCTATTCAGTTTGGATTTGGATCCCCCTAGTGAAGGAATATAGTGGCCCAGGAGAAGAAGAAAAAAAAATGAACCAAGAAATTGACATTATCGACGTGTGCATTCCATTTTTTTTGGTCAATGAATTAAAAATTTTATTCATCTCCCAATTATGTGCATTCCATTTCCATATGTCAAAATTTAAAATCTAGATCTCCCAGTCGAATTTTTTTGCCGCTGTTTGTGATATAAATGAAATTATTTTGACACATTCTTAATCATGTATAATTTATAAAGGTGTCTATAAAACAGTTTGATTTTATAAAAATTCCGAAACGTTAGATTTTGACACACACACACACACAATACATGGCTTAAACAGGTAGAAATCATCCGAGATTTTATTTAGTTGCTTTATAGTTGATCACATCCGATTAATAGAGATTTACGATTTAGAAATTTAAGTTTTAAATTTTAATTTGTACGTAGTATCTGCGTCCTGAATGTTATCAAT
>NC_033800.1:146355561-146368091 GCF_001876935.1 Asparagus officinalis | reverse complement strand
TTTTCGTTATATATATTTGTGCATATTAATTCCTTATTGTGAAAATGTGTAGCTCGTGCTGTATATTGCACGGCACCTTATCTCATCTCCCCCACTTTCATCCTTGGAAATTCACCAAAACAAAAAGGGAATACTTTGTAGTTTCTGTTTTAATTGGCTATTTAAATTTAAATTTAAATAACGGAGCCTCTATTTTCCTGTACATATTGGAGTGCAGAAACACACAAAACTTTGCTTTTGGGTCCTTTTCAAATGCTCAAAGAGAGGAGAGTTCTCCATCTCACTCTCAAAACCCTGGCAATCTCCCTCCTCCAAACCCTAAGCAGTTTCAATCCACAGCTCGAAGGCTGCAAGGATCAGCTCAAGTATAGGTTTTGGGCCTCCGTTTTCTGCTGAAAACTCCCATTTCTCTTTTTCTCTGGATTCAACTCGGGTACGTACGCTGCCTCCTTTTTTTTTATTTTATCTAAATAATATTGGGATAAATGATTCATCTCCTTCTGTATATATAGTTGGTAACTTTGGCTTACTATATCATTAAAACTATCAATGTCATAGCGTATCTCGCCCTTCTCATTTATATTTCATGCTCAATTTTCCTTTCCTCTAGTAGGGGGAAAACCTGTAGAAAATGGTTTATTTTTTTTCTCAAAAAATTTAAATCAACTCTTAAAGATGTGTTTTGGCTTTGTCTAGAAGTACATAAATATTGTGGGCCAGCATATCCTTTATTATATATTTGTACGAGCCCAAGCTCTAATTTGCCTTTTCTTTTTGTGTCTTAATTATGAGATCAATTTAATGTTCATATTCACTGCATTTCCTTTCAATAAACTTTTAGATAAACTTTTAGATATATATAACGTAGGCGCTGCACATCTCGTAAGAGTTTGCAATTGGGTTTCTAGCGATTCATTTTATTTTGAGCGTCACAGAAACATTCTTAATTAGGAGTTTTTTAGACGAACCCCATTTCTTGTTTTAATTGGCTCGATCTTACCACTTAATTTAGACAATTAATTTTAAGTTGCTCATTATTTGCATGACTTAATTTGCATTAGCATCTAGAAACGAGGTTAACAAGGCGCTATAAAAATGCCATTTTGAAAATGCATACATAACTTGTGTAGCTTCAATGTGGAAGTTACTTTGCAGAAATTAGGAAAAAGAATTAAAAGACACAAAACATCAAAACTCTGATAAAATCATGATTTAGTTTAATGTTGTCAGTTATCTAGTTAGTCCACACATGATAAAAGATTCTATGAATGTTGATACATTTTGTTGCATCGTCTATAAGTGTTGGTTTAGACCAAGTCAAAACAATAAATATCTAATTAATTAGCCAATATATCCTGAATATACAACCACTGACGAGTGCCCCAGGTGGCTTGGCTGTATCAATTTAATCTCAGAGCCCATGGGTTTTGATTCACATCTCCATATTTATGGAGCGTTGTGTGGGATTAAATTAAAGGTGGTCCTCAATGAGAAGAGATCCTCTATATCTTTTGTCACGCCCTCAAAATGTGCATCATATTTTGAGATGCATGCCAAGCTTGTGGTGCACTTCTATATTACAAATAAACCTCATTTAAAAAAACTTTATTAACATATAGAAGTCTCAGAGCAAACTACATCAAATCACTCTGATGAGTCAAAAGACTCTTATTACATCAACAGAAAGCATCTCTAGGTAACTATGACTCTTAGCATCAAAGCACTTTCTAACAGATCCTTCTTCTGTCCCAAACCTCCGAGCTATTTAATTTTTATTTGAAAAAGATTGAAAAATAACGAGGTGAGTTTACACTCAGTAAGCATATAACTTATAATTAGCGGATCAGACAAGTTTAAGAAATTACCAATACTAAATTCAAATAAGTTATTATAAAAAAAGAGCGATTGAGAAACATATAATATTTCGAATAAGAGAAACTTTCAAGAATAACATGTGATAGTGTCATAGAAGAATTTTCATTAGATTTAAGAAACAATACGATTGAGCATTAAATAATTTTAAATTGTAAAATCATACTTTGTAAAACTTCCCCAGTTGTCACAGTAACGCTACAAAATTATAGCCTAGTAGCTTGGGAATACGCATTGAATCACTATAGATCAACCCGGGAACAAAATATATAGCTAGCAGTACCATACGTTGTTCGAAGGATACTTCACTTTTGTCAAAAATGTAACTTTAACAATTTTCGGTATATTCATGTGACGCCCCTGGGTTCACACAAGGCTGCAGTCCAAGGTGAAATCAAGAATGTCAAACCTGCCATGCATCACACCGTGCAATAACATGTTTTACCATCATAATTACTATCTCTCTAGTAGAGTCAATAACAGGTGTAGGGCAATAACATGTTTTACCATCATAATTACTATCTCTCTAGTAGAGTCAATAACAGGTGTAGGTACAAAAGCAAGTAAAAGACTATCTCTCTAGTAGAGTCAATAACAGGTGTAGGTACAAAAGCAAGTAAAAGATAATACAAGAGTCAACCGATGAAATAATAGATATCGAATTAATATTTCATCATCTAACACACTGAAATACAAGTTAATGTCTGTAATGAATAAACTAGAGCCCTCAACAAATCTCAATTTACAAAATGTCTGACAAATGGAAATAAGGCATTACAGCCTTTACAACTATAGAATAAAACTCTCAAATGTCTAAACAAGAGTCTACAGTGGAGCTCAAAAGAAAATATAACTAAATAGACAGCTGAAGCTAAAGTGTATAGCCATCAACCTGCGACTCTCCGGGCTCCTGGCTCGTTACCTGAAAGGGGGAGGGACAACGAGCGTCAAAGCGCTAGCGAGCAACATCACAACCAACCCCAAGGGAAATGGCTCGTTATATATGAAAATACAGTTAATACATAATAATATAAATTATTTATCCTAAGAATAATGGGTTTTAGTACTTAGGAAATTTCAACACGAGCATAGGTACATCGAGCAAAATAATCCAAACAAGGAAACCCTCATGTATATACCTTGTATCTTAAATTAAAAATCCCTAAGTACCAAACTCGGAGTCTAATACATGAACAATAAAGAAAAGACAACAATCCCATCTCTACCAATAATCATAGTTATGTCAAAGTTACAAAGTTACAATAAGTGTTATGTCCAGCCTAAATAGCTATCATGTCCAAACTTTATCAATATGTCGTGCTCAAAACTCAAATATGTATCATGCTCAAGGTTTAGCGAAATGTCCAACACATGGACTAAAGGTAATGCATGTCTAACACATGGACTGAATAAAATGCATGTCCAACACATGGACCGGGATGATAAGTATCCAACACATGGATTAATAGTAATGTATGCCCAACACATGGACTATGAATAAAGAGGTGAAATTGTAAAAGGTATATGTGGAAAGATATACATATCCCAAACTCGCACGTGTTTCGATGTGCGGGTCTAAACTTGTGTCAAAAAGTCAACTCACATGTACAGATAAATCACTAACATTATAAAATAGTGTCAGATAATCGAGGCGATCTCTCGAACACTTGAAAAGCTCAACAAAAAATCAACAGTACACAGAACTGTGCGGCAGTCGACCGCAGAGGTCACTCCGGTCGACCGCACACAAAGCACAAATCCACTGAGCTCAAAACTAAGCGGCGGTCGACCGCAGAGGTCACTCCGGTCGACCGCGAAAAGAGCAGAAACACTTCTGCTCAACAAAGCACCCAGCGGTCGACCGCCGCGTCCACTGCGGTCGACCGCGAAGCAGACAGAAGCCTAGTTAGGGTTTCTGTCAGCTTCGAACCACATACAAACTTGATGATTTCTTTACTAATGTAAATCTAACATTTCTAATATATCATATGATAGAAAACAATGAAATTTAAACACGTAAACTACATCCCCAACACTCTATACACATATGAAATATGTTAAAAACGTTTTGAAAACAGTAAATCGTGATTTAACTCTTGTTTAAGCAATTTTAGATCTAGATCTTCACTAAACAAAACATTGGTGAGCTTTTATAAACTAAAACATTTGATTCTTGCAATCCATATTATAGAGAATCCATCTTTATACAAAAATACCTTTTAGGCTCATCAAAACTCATGAAAATCATTATAAAAATTCGTAGAAATATGGGTGAGGGATTGGGCGAGATGTTACTCTCCTCAGGTGCTGACAAATCTCCAGAAGATTATCCTCCTTTAACCTGAACCACGAAACCCCACCGAAAATCCTTCGAAACGCCCCAAAAACGCCAAAATCCGAGCTAGGGTTTGAGAGGAGAGAGAGAAGGGGGGCTGAGGCTATTAGGGTTCAAAAGAGGGTTCTGAGAGCTTCAAAACGAGTATAAATATCTAGAGTAACAACCGAGTTTGGTATAAACAAAACCTGACCCGAAACAGAACTGACAGAACCAGGTTCGCCCAGCGGTCGACCGCATCGACCACGGCGGTCGACTGCGCAGGGTTCTGGGCCATGCTCAGACTGGGGTTCGGTAAAAAGGTTGTAACTTTCTTATACGATCTCGGAATAAGGTGATCTAAGATTCATTGGAAAGCTCTTGAAGAGACCTACAACTTTAATCTTATACACTTTTTCAGATTCTAAATAAATCAGTGTGAAAAATATAGAAACTCTCAACTGGTCAAAATTCTCAGATTATCACTCTTTGCCTTTGTGCTTGTTTTGTGCCTTTGAACTCATATATTCACAAATATACATTGAATTGACCTCAAATCAATTCTTATCATACTCAAACATCAAAAATATATTATTCTCACCATATAACATATTTATAATTATTTATCACATTATATTCAAATTTTCTATATTATTCTCACCATATAACATATTTATAATTATTTATCACATTATATTCAAATTTTCAGGGTTTTACAATTCAATACCACGTGTGTCACGCCCTGGGCCCACGAGCCCGTTGGCGCGGGCAAGCGTAGTACCTACTAAGAGAAACTTGATGTTCGCTAAAATTCACTACCAACATGCTAGCACTAGTTATTCTTGGGTCTTGGGATTTTCTCTATTTAAGCCACTTAAAGTTCTCATTAGTCTATGTGGAACTAAAGTGAGGGTGTCACAATCACCCCACCTTACAAAGATGACGCCCCTCGTCGTCATGACACAACAATTAGCACATACCAGTGTCACTGCTAGGTGATGTGGACTCTAGAGGTGGCTCCTACGGACTCTAGAGGTGGCTCCCACCGCATCCATGCGGTGTAGCACTTAACCTCGTATAACACTTAGCTCCACACTTTCGGCTGACATTTGCTCTGATACCATTTGTCAAACCAGGGGTGTCACAATGTGGGAGGCTTAAATAAATCACTTCACTCCATAGTAGACTTCTGAAGATTTTTAGCATTTAAAAACAATTCACTTCAAAAGACATTTCTAGTAGATTAAGCACTTTAGTTTCAATTTCTCATTTTTCTGAATGCATTTGTAGTTTTTGAATTTCTTTAGATTTTTAGAATTTAACTTCTAGTCCAAACTTAGTTTCTAGTCCAAACTACAATGCATACAAAAAATTAGTGTTTGAAAAAATTACCTTCAAACCCTTCAGCATAGAGTAATTTATAGTTTGATCCAAATTTTTTTTAAGGACAAAGGATAGAAACAAATTTTGAGAAATTTTTTGGAAATGAGAGCATTATTTTCACACCCAAAATAGTTTACGTATAGTATCTTTATATTATAATATTTATACGTTTGTATACTTATAAGTTTAGTTGAGGAGTTAGGTATATGCAGTACGGATCTCCAAAGTGTTGGAAAATCTCTTTAGATGAGTAAATTTCTTCTCATGAGTTCTTTTAATATTTTATTCATGTATAAGTGTAAATATAGTACAAATAGTAAATTTTTAATATATATTTACATGATGGATTCGATGTGTATTATGTATATGTATATTTAGATGAAAGAGATAATTCTTTAATTGTTTTTATAACTATTTTAATAAAAATTTGTTTTGTGTATGTAATTCGTAGAAAAAGACATTTCTCAAACTATTTAAATAAATTCCTATGAGATACTTCTTTTGGTAAAATCTTATATGAATTTTCTTTAAATATTTTGTTCAAATGGCATTTACTGAAACATAGATCATTCTTCAAATATTCTAAATAACAATTTGTTTTAAAAATAAAAGTTCTTTTTGTCATACGAGAAAAATGAGAAATTGAAACTAAAATTCTAAAAAAAATTGCTGGTTAAACTAAAATTTTCTTATTTCTTCTCCAAACATCATCTTCATCCTGTGTTTGTTCTTTTCTATGTTCAAACCTAAAAGTTTTGGATGGGTTTGTGGCCAAAGTGACCACCTCCGACGATACCCACAAGCAAGGGTGGCCAGAGATCATCAAATGCTTTCAGAGATGCTGACGATGGTCAGAAAGAGGTACTCTATGTATTTTTCCATGAATCTAAAACAAAGAAACTAACCTTGAGAAGCTTATCTCCTCCTTCTATGTTCTTGTATCCCAGCAATTAGTTGACTTCTTCTCTCTTTTTTTGTGTGATGCAAAATATGGGATTTTGGAACAGATTATAGGGTTTACAACGCCTCTTCAGTTCATAACTAACTTGGGATTTAATGTAAATAAAACCTCCAATTGCTCAATTAAACCCTATTCTTTTAGGGCTTGTTTGGATTGAGAGGAATATGGGAGAAGGGAAGTTAGGGGAACCATTCACCTTGTTTGGGAATATTTAGGAGGTGAAGTTATTCACCCTAGTTCCCCTTGGTTCACCCCTTAATAGTATAAAATTTGTTACCCGGTGAAGTTATTCACCCTAGTTCCCCTTGGTTCACCCCTTAATAGTATAAAATTTGTTACCCCCAAATTGGGGTGTAAGTTCCCCTTGGTTCACCCCTTAATAGTATAAAATTTGTTACCCCCAAATTGGGGTGTAACCAAGGGGAAGGGAACTCTCTTCCTTTCTCTTACCTAGTTTCCCTTAACTTCCCTTAACCCCATTAAAATCCAAACACACCCTTAGTTATTAAAAGTTTTGTTTTCTATGCATTTGTCAATTAAGAAAATAACGGTTCTCTGCATCCTCCCCACTTTAAAATAATTTTCATCCTTAAACTTTATGTACCTTGGTTTTTAAAAAGTTGAGGATATTTCTAACACATTTCCTCTTCAAGCTCCCAAGTTGCTTCTCTTTCTGAATGATTTTTCCACTGAACCTTTTATTTCGAATGGTACGTCACCTGAGCACTTGTTCCTTTTTATCCATCATAGATTCTGGTTGCTCTTCATAAGTTAAGTCTTCCTTTAGTTCAATATGCTTCAGTTCTATAGCTTGATCCGAGTCTCGAATAAATTTTCTTAGCATGGATACATGAAACACATTATGGACTCCAGCTAAAGAAGGCCGTAAAGCAAGTTTATAACTGACTTCACGAATTCGCTGATGTATCTGAAATACTCACACAAATCTTGGACTCAGTTTCGCTCGAATTATAAATATATTCACACCTCTTCTAGGAGACAACTTTAAAAATACATTATCACCTTCTTGAAATTCTAGGTCTTTTCCTGCAAAACTCTTTTGTCTACTTTGTGCGTTATGAATATGCTTTTTGTTAAGTAGATCTTGTCTATAGCTTGCTGCACTAACTTAGCTCCAAGAAGTTTTTTCCTCCAACATCGTCCTAGTGAATAGGTGAACGACACTTCCTTATGTACAGTGCCTCATACAGTGCTATCTTAATGCTTGATTGGTAACTATTGTTATATGCAAACTCTGGTAATGGTAAATACTCCTCCCAAGATCCTTTCAAATTAAGAGTACAACATCTTAACATATCCTCGAGAATTTGAATCATTCTCTCTGACTGACAATCCGTTTGTGGATGATACACTAAGCTAAAACAAAGTTCACTCTGAAAGGTTTTATGCACACCTTTCCAATACTATGGTAGGAATTTAGGATCTCTATCATGTACCATCCTCAGTGAATACCATGAAGTCTGACTATTTTAGCAATGGTGAAATTGCTTCTAGCCCCCAAAATAACAATAACTATTCTTCTCCCACCCAATATTTTTCCAACACTCCCAGAACCCTCAAAAGCAAAGCCACAATTCTCTGAGACCCCAAAATACAAAACCAAAGAGTTTAAAACATGTGAAGACCATAATACTCTTTCTCTCTCTCTCTCTCTCTCTCTCTCTCTCTCTCTTTTTATGATGTCACTGTAATGATTTGAAATGGGTTTTGGGGGGAAAATTCTAGTCCCCTCCAAAATTTTCCAACGACGTCGACATTGGCGATGGAACTTTCTCGATGTTAATTCATGAGGCGAAGAAAACTGCGATGACTCCCGGTGTAATTTCCCCCTTTTTTAACTTGTACTTGAATCCGAGTGCTATATTTTTTATTATTTTACATATTGTTATAATTTTTTGAAATCGATGACTTGAGATTAAATCAGAGTTTGTAAATCTATATATTATTGTTATTTTATTGTAATGAGTTTGTTGTTAATGTTATGTGTTGGTTATGAATGAATGTTGCGAGTTGGTTGTCAATGTTACGAGTTGGTTGTTAAGTTTACTAGTTAGTTATCAAGGTTATGAATTGGTTGTGAGGGTTACGAGTTGATTGTCAAGATTACGAGTTGGTTGTGAACCTCGGTAGTAAGTTGGTTGTGGTTATGAATGAATGTTGCGAGTTGGTTGTCAATGTTACGAGTTGGTTGTTAAGTTTACTAGTTAGTTATCAAGGTTACGAATTGGTTGTGAGGGTTACGAGTTGATTGTCAAGATTATGAGTTGGTTGTGAACCTCGGTAGTAAGTTGGTTGTGAAAGTTACGAGTTGAGTGTGAAGATAAGTTATGAGTTAAGTGTGAAGATTAGTTAACAATCACAATCAACTCATTGTTGAGCTCCATAAATAACTCATAACCTTTACAAACAACTTGTAACCTTCACAACAAACTCGTAACCTTCACAAGAAACTCATAACCTTCACAACCAACTCGTATCCTTCACAACCAACTCGTAACATTGACAACCAATTCGTAACATTGATAACCAACTCATAATCTTGACATCATTTCATAACCTTTCTTCACGACCAACTCATAACCTTAACAACAAACTTATTAAAGTAAAATAACATCAATATATAAATTTACAAACTCTGCTTTAATCTCAAGTGATCGATTTTAAAAAAATTATAATAATATGTAAAATAACAAAAAAATATAGCACTCAGATTCAATTACAAGTTGAAAAAAGGGGGGAAAATTACACCGGGAGTCACCGGAGTTCCCGCCTTTTTCTTCGAAACATCGACACCGAATCCATCGCAACTTGTCATCACCGTCTTCAATATTGCAATTTTTTCACCTCATGAACGAGCGTCGGGAAAGTTTATTCACCGATGTTGACGCTGTTGGGAAAATTTGGAGGGAGCTAGAATTCCCTCCCCTCCCAACCCATTTCAAATCATCACAATGTCATCATTAAAAAAATAGAGAGAGAGAGAGAGAGAAAGAGTATTATGGTATTCACATGTTTTATACTCTTGGGGTCTCAGAGAATTGTGTTTTCTGTTTTGGGGTCTCAGAGAATTGTGCCTTTGCTTTTGGGGGTTTTTGGGAATGTTAAAAAAATCTTGGGTGGGGAAATAATAATTGTTATTTTGGGGACTAGAAGCAATTTTCCCTGTAGCAATATACATCTTCACAAGCTTCTCTTAGAAAAACTTCATTTTGATCTAGAAAAAGTGAGCCGACTTAGTTAGACGGTCCACTATAACCCATACAACGTTGTTACCTCTTGCAGACCTTTGCAACCTTGTGAAAAAATCCATAGTAATTTTCTCCTACTTTCACATTAGGCCTTTGATGTTTTGCTTTTACTTGTCGACATATATCACATCGGGACATATTTAGTAATATTTCTCTTCATATTGTTCTGCGAGTATAACTCCTTCAAATATTTGTACATTTTCATTCAACCAGGATTGCATTGTATATCCAGTACAACGAGCTTCCTTCAAAATCTTCTTCTTTAGCTCTAGATTATTCGGAACACAAAGTCGATTTCCAAACCTTAGGGATCCATCGCCATGTATTATAAAACCCGTTTGTTTGCTAACTTTAATTCCCTTTCAAATGTCTTGAAATTCATAATCTTCTTTCTAAGAAATCTTAATCTCATCAATCAATGTAGGTTGTACTTGGATGTTAGCTAATTTAGCCGATGATTGATGATATCGGATCTCCCATCTCAATGGATCCAAATCTTCTAATATACATCTTTCTCGAGTAATGAGACAAGCTATATTACCCTTTCGACTAAGGACATTAGCAACTATATTTTGCTTTTCCCGGATGATAGTTAATACTAACATCGTAATCTTTAATTAGCTCCAACCATCTCATTCGCCTTTTAAACTATTGTGATTGGTATAGATCTTTTTTTGTTTGGAACTTTGCGTGGGTCCCCGGATGGACCTGTATTTTTATTGATTGAAGAGGAAAAAGAAAAAAACTAAGAGGGGAGGGGGATATATAGCCTGACCCCAATTAATAGAAGTCTATCCCAAAAAAATAAACAAAGAACGCAAGGGAGACTCTCCCCTTACACCAGGCTTCAAAGAAAATTCATCTTATTCTAATAAAAGGTAAACCTATCTGATCAAGGCTTGCCAAGCCCCTACAAGTAAGAGGTAATTCTATTATATCTTGTGCTAATAGATCACCATGAGAAACACTCACATTAGCCAATCTATCAGCAACCTTGTTAGCCTCTCTGAAGCAATGAGCAAATGAATGGCTAACTCCTTCAAGTAATTTCCATGTATTTTTAATAATGTACGAAATGGAAAAAGGAGTCATAACTTTTTTGAGGAGAATATCAAGTAGAATTTTAGAGTCCATCTCTATCACAATGTCATTTAAATCTCTTTGAATGCATATTAGAACCCCATGATATAAAGCCAAATCTTCTGCCTTCATATTGCACTCAAGCTGAAACTTTTTGCAAAATGCAGCAATTGAAGAAGTGGCGAGAGAAGTTCAAGAAATTAGCAGGAATTAGCCAGGCAGACTGGCGATCGACCGCGAGTCAGCGGCGATCGACCGCGAACATGCATAGGAGAGCAGGAGGCTCTGGAGATGAAGACGTTCAACCGTGACGGTCGACCGCGCGGACCCTGTAGGCGATTTAAATCTCGGGAATTGGTTCGGTCGACTGTCGCGGTCGACTGTGGATTTCCTGTAATCGATTTATTCTCTGTCGGGGGTGTTCAGTCGACCACCGCGGTCGACCGTGATACCTGCACAGTCGACCGTCACGGTCGACCGCATAGCGGGTATGTAGTTGGGTCAGTTATTTGACCCGGTTCATTTTGGAACTGATATATAACTCTAATCCTGATTAGTTAGGGTTAAGTAAGGACGTTTTTGAGCAGCCTTTGAGTAAGGATTGTTGCATCCAATTATGGGAGATTTGTAAGAGATCTAGAGCTTTGTTTTAGGGTTTGATCGGTGAGATTTGTAACTCTATTTGTATTCTCTTGATTTCTAATAGTAAGAACTTCCCCCTCCTTGCCCCGTGGACGTAGGCAACTTGCCGAACCACGTTAAACTCGTTGTCTTGCTGTGGTATTGTGTTTGGCTTATTAGTTGTGATTTATCTCTTATTCTTATTCGTGTCGCTTCGAGGCTTCCGCCGCGCACAACAGCAATACACGAACCTGAAGCATCTATGATTATCCATCCTCCACCATACCTCCTAGATTACCTTTGCAGCAACCATCAGTGTTCAATTTGATCCACCCTGAAGGAGGTCTCTCCCACTTAATAACTGGGATTTGAACTGGTCTTTGTTGATGATAGATAGAGTTAACATATAGAGAATGATAAGTGATCTCTGTCCATCCTTTTAATTTTGCTGCTTCATTCAAATTCATTATTAGTTTCTTTGTTTGGTGAACCACCTGAGTAACAGAGAGTTTCTTTCCCTCAAATATTAGTGTTCCTTGCCTTCCATATTTCCCACAAGGTCATGCATGGAGTAATATTGAATATTAGGCTTTTAGCATCTTTGATATTGCCATGAAACCACCATTGCAAACATCTTTGATGGACTGAATTATGTTCCAAATTAATACCTGCTTCTTTACCAAATAAAGGCCAGATCTTTTTTGCCCAATCACTTCATAAATACATGATCCAAATCATCAATTTGACTATAATGACAACATACACACTTGGAAGCAATTCAAATTCCTCTCCTTTGAATAATTTTATCCACTGGAATGCCTTTCTTAAAAAATTGCGACATAAAGATAGAAATTTTTAGGGGAATGTATTTATGCTAAATTTATTTAGCATTAATAACATCACTTTTTATGTTTCTAATCTTCTTTATAGCAGATGATATAGAAAAAATTTCATTAGAGTTTAAATTCCATACCATTCTATCTGGACTGAGGGATAATGAGATAATATTATCTTTGATTTCTTGAACTAT
>NC_033800.1:146344805-146355551 GCF_001876935.1 Asparagus officinalis | reverse complement strand
ATCATATGTTAAGCAATTGCCTTGAGCTTCATGTTGATGAGTTAAATTAGGAAACTGATGAGCCAAGATAGTACTGCCAAGCCATCTATCCCACCATATAGTTATATTCCCTTGTATTCTCCATTCTATATGTTGTTCAGTTAAATCTCTTACTCGCATCATCCTTTTTCATGAAACCGAGCTTCATTTTGACCATCGCACTGCATTTGGATATTTGTTCTTGCAATATTTTGACTACATAAATTTGGACCATAATGAACCTTGAGCTCTAAATCTCCACCAGTGTTTCATATCATAGGCTTTTGCAAGATTTTTAAAAGTTATAAATGCCAAGTCCTCCTTTTGGATAGCAGATATCCTTCCATGTCAAAGATCTGAAACTATACTTTACCAGTAGATCTTAAAAATGTTTCCAATTGTCAGCCGGTCGATCCTGCTGAACTTAAGGGGTCCTTTCAAAGATTACCTCTTTTATTTCTCGTATGGTAGGGAATTCGGTAAGCATTTCAGTCTGGGAATCAGTGATCAAAGTAGGGATTTAACCAAATGCCTTAGAGCTAATATTATTTTCCTCTGCTGAGAAGAGTTTTGAGTAAAATCTAGCTGTTGCTTCTGGAATTTCAGCTTTAGTAGAACACCACTGACCTTGTGCACCTTTAATCCTGTGAATCATTAATTTTCTTCTTTTTTCTGTGGCTAAATAATGGAAATATTTTGTATTATGATCTTCTTCTTTAAGTCGTTTAACATTCGCTTTTGGCTCCAATACTTCTCCCCCAAGATAATTTGTGATTTTAAATCTGCATTAGCTTGCGTTAGAGACATTTTGTTGGTAGGAGTGGGATCTTGTTCGAATTGTACCTCTTTCATTGCCACTTCATCTTTAGCTTTTTTTAACTTTTTGAGAGATTAAGCCAAACTTGGTTTTATTCCAGGTTCTAAGCGTGCACTTAAAGTCTTTGAAGCTTCTTTACAAATACTACCATAGGCCTACCCCTGATATCTTCTTCCCAACTCTGTTGAACCATTGAGAGAAACTCATGATGCCTTGTCCATGAATTCAAAAATCTAAGAGGATGAGGGGGAATCATCCAATGATGACTTTACTGTAAATAACATAGGAGAATGATCTGAACAAGTTCTAGCAAGATGTTGAACATGAGAGCCAAGAAACTTATTGAACCAACTTTGTGAGACCAAAATTCTATCCAGTCTTGACATAATTCTAGATGAGCCAGAACTACCATTCCACCAAGTGAATCTACTTCTAGAATAATTAAGATTAGTTAGCTCCCCACTTATTGTATTTAATTGTGAAAAAAATCTTTCACTGAATCTAAATCATAGAATTTCCCCTAGCTAGTTTTTTCTTCTTGTCTAAGGACCGCTTGAAGTCACCAGGGCAATCATCCATGCTGTAGTATTAGGCATCACTTGAAGGAGAGAAGACCATAACTCTTGTCTTTCTTTTTTTGTACATTTAGTATGAACAAGTGATATAACTACGGCTAAGTCCCATTCTTCACAAAAAATCTCCATTGTAAGATGTTGGCCACTATCTACCAAGAGATTGATGTTAAAGAAGTCTTTACATAAGAACCATATGTCGCCAGTTCTATTAGCCATAGATTTATCCATCTTCAATCCTCTTTTAACTTTTTCCACTCTGTGAGACTGGATTTTGGGTTCGATTATCACAAGAGCTTGACATTCTTGGATTCTATTCAATCGTTTAAGTCTCTTAATGGTTGGAGAGTTTCCTATTCCTCTCACATTCCAAATAATACAGTTAAGCATAAAAATTGAATGGAAGAGATTTGCTATTGATATTTAGACCTCGTACGGCCAGCCATCGAGGTTTCATGATTGGTAACATGTGGTTTACCTTTTCTAGATCTCCATCTGCCTCTTTTGATCTGTTTACGAGCAGACTGCTCTCCTTCTGAACATGTACCATGATCTTCCTCAAGCCCAAAAACCTCTTCTTGATCTCCTATAGGTGCACTTTTTTATATCCTCTTCTAAATCTTCATCCTTTTCAACCTCGTCCATTTCATAGTCAAGTGCTTGAAATTTATTGTGAACTAGAGTTTGAACAAGTTTATCCTCCATATCCTCATTGTTACTATTGGAATTTACTTCATCCTCACGCATGTCATTTTGTTCTCTATCAACTAGCATTTCTCCCTCTTCAATGTCTTTGCAATTATCCATATGCTCTGGTTCTTTACTGACTTCTAATACTGCGGAAATTTTATCATTTGCCTCTTCTATTATAGTTGATCCTCTCCTTATTGAGACCACCTCCGCCATCCTTGCCACTCGATTCCACAATGGTCCTATGAAATCTTGAGAAATTTCTTTCGGAGAATTATTTTCTAAATTTGAAGGTAGTAACTTTTCCAATGGGAAGATACTATTGTTTGGGCCTCTCTCTCTCTCTCTCTCTCTCTCTTAACCTTTCTCTTCTCATTATCGAAGTCATTCTGATCCTTTCCTTGTTGCTTGCCTCCTTGATGTTTAGGATCCTTACTTGAATCGAAATGTAAAATCTTTTAATTTTTTTTCATCATGCCCCTGTTTCATACAATGATTGCGATAGGAGGGAAGGTTTTCATATTCAATTGGTTGCCTAATTCCATCCTTACCATGCTTACCACGACCAATGCAAACCCTATACGGCAGAGGATTTAAAAGATCAACTTCCACGCATACGCGAGCAACCCTTGGCCTAGAAATATCAATGGTTGCTGCATCCAAACAAAGCGGATTTCCACTTGTTCTAGCTTTAGAGAAAACAAAAAAGATTTATCAAATGAGTGCACTGGCAAATCCCTCAAAGAAATCCACATTCTTGATCCATTTGAAAAGTCGGGGACCATTTAAAAACTCTCATGGGGTATCTCGTAAAACACCATACGTCTTTTAAACAGATTCGATGATAATCCTCCTCGTGGAAAAAACCTCTGATAGGAATATGTTTTGCATCCAAAACCCCTATAGTAAATGATGACTTCGAAGACAAGATTACAAAAAACCTTCTGAGTCTCCTTAACGGCTGGACATCCATGAGAGAATTTTCCAATCACAGAATTTTGAAGGCTCACCAAAGAGTGTTTCATGCTTTTGGAGGAAGGAACAAAGCAGGTTCTCCTGTGAAAGAAGGAGATAAGATGGGCAAAGAAGGTGAAGATGAGGAAGAAGAAAGGATGGAGGCAAAAGTTTTCAGAGGAGATGAGGGCGTAGAGAATTGGAGGTTAGGAGTGTTGGATAGTTTTTAATTTTGATTGGGCCCCATAATGTTAGCCGCCCATGATGTTAGCCTAACTTTGATAGCTTAAAATAAATAAATAAGCGTGCTCACGACCACAAAGGAAAAATGAAAAAGTAAGGTGGGTCCCACACAATTTAAGAAAAACATGGGTTGCTGAATGTTGAAAAATTAGGTCGTAGGCCCCACATGCATAGTAAAATAATATTATATTATTAGTGCATAGTATTTTCCCAAATACTATAAATAGACAATAAATACTTAAGGAAAATTCATTCCAAAACCAACAATCAATATATATAGATATATATTGTAGAATAGCTAGTGTTCGTAGGAACAATGCCTAAACCGAGAAGGTCTGATAGATCGAGGAGATCTTTGCGTGATAGATCGAGGAAATCTTTGCCTGATAGATCGAGATCTTGACAGTACTGGGTTGGTGCACACCATAGTACTGGACTGCTGTTCCTGGAAGCAATTTGGCCTTGGGATCCTTGCACCGGAGTAGGCCAAATAATGCTTTAAGTACAACGTTTTACAAACACACAACTGAGTTGAAAAAATTTAAATTACTGCACTTCAGTTTTCTTTTTAGTTTTTGCTGTTATGTATTTGTATTATTCCAGATTTAACCACAGGCGCCTGTTAGCCCTTATGTTTTGATGGTGTTTTACAACCACCATTATCGGTACTAATGGCTTGTTGAGTGAAAATGTAGTGAATACGTATATCAAGCTTGTTAGTGCCATGTATGGAGGATTGGATGGAATATGTGCTACAACGATGATATCCAAAGGAGGAGGAGGCATAGTGATGAAGCAACGTTCATTCAAGAACACAAAATGCAATAAGAAGCTTCATCCAACTCAAGTTATATCAAGACTCAAAGAATTGTATTCTACGTGAGGATATTAGCTAGTTTTTATTTTCTCTCTAGTGATAAAATGTAGGCAATTAGTTTAGATTTAAATTGAAGCTATTGGGATATCACACACACGTTTTCATACTTATAGTTTTGAGCGTTTTCACAAAATACTATTTTTTCACAAGTATGAGGACCTATTCGCAAAAAAAAATTTTCCAAACAATTTGTTTTTAGTGTTAAAAACATTTTATAAAGTTTCATAATTTTTAGAAGTCAAATGAATATTTTACAAATTTTTCAAGGAAGTCAAAAACAGTGTTTCTGTATGTATCAGTTCGCGGTCGACCATCACAGTCGACCGCGCTTGAGTTCTTTCGTCAGTGGGCAGCAGAAACTTTCACGGTCGATCGTCGTGGTCGACCGTGAGCTCGAGATTTCCACGGTCGACCGCAGAAGTCTCTGGACCTTTTCTTAGTTTCTGAGCTGTCTCGCGGTCGACCGCGAAAATAGCACGGTCGACCGCCGCTTAATTCAAACGGTCTTCTGGTACAATTCTCAGCGCCGATTGTACACAATCTCAGCGCCGATTATTTTCCTGGATTTGGGGGATTAGGGTATGGGTTTAAACAGCTGGTTTCTCCTATTTAAACTCATACACTCCTTCCTCAAGTGTCCCAAGCTTTTGAAAAACCAGAGATTTTGTTTACCGAGAGCCAAAATTTTCAAAACCTGTTTTCTGTGTTTTCTCAAGTTCACATCCCAGCTTCAGTTTAATCTTTCTCTTTGCCATAGGGACTTGTAAAGAGAGAGTTTTTACACCATTACTACTGTTTGAGAGCTTGATCTTGTGAAGATCAATTGTGTGGGAGTATGATCTAGTGGAGATCAACTGTGTAGTTGTGAGATCGTGAGGAGATCGTTGTGTAGAAGAAGTTCCGGCTTCCAAACCGGGTTATGTAGTGGATTTCTCCTCGAGAGTGGGGAGCGGGGAAGTAGGTCAGCGGACCGAACCTCGTTAACACATCGCGCGTCACAAGGATAACGATTCCTAACTCTATCTCTATTTCTAGTGTTCATTTTGTGGTTTGTTGCTTGTCTTAATTTTTATTGCACTATTATTAGCCTTAAGACCCTAATCACCCCTCCTCTAGGGTCCAACAGCGTCAACAATCTTAAAGCATTATTTTTATCTAGCATGAATCCTGCGAGGACTCTTGGAGTGGACTGTTTTAAGTTAAAAAACATTGATGGTTCCAACTTCAACGTATGGCGTCGGAAAGTTATTTTCGGAATGCAACTCCTGAAAATATATTATGTGGTTTCTGAGGAGAAACTTGACTCTGAAGAAGATTCTGAATCTGAAGCCTCTTGGGCTAGAGATGATCACTTCTGCAGGAGTTATCTTCTTAACTGCTTGGCCGATCATTTAGCAGATGCTTACACCAACAAGCCCTCTGCAAAAGAAATCTGGAATGCTCTGGAGGACCAGTACAAGGATGAGGAGAAGCTGTCCAAATCTCACCTCATTGACAAGTTTCTGAACTTGAAGTTTGCAGATGACACTGAAGTTTTACCTCAAGTTAAAGAGCTTAAAAAGCTTGTTATGAAGCTGAAGGATGAAAAGATCAATCTTTGTCAAACATTCATCTCTGGTGCAATTATCAACAAGCTTCCTCCATCTTGGATGTCATTCTCCACTGACATTCGAAGAAGGAAAAGACAAGTGACTGTTTGATTTGAAGAGGTTCATTCGGATCGAGGACGAGACTCGGACTCGCACGAAAGCTGAGCTCATTGCTAAGCAGAAGGCGTCTGCTAACATGGTGGGCGCTAACTCTGAAAAGGGTAATAATTCATCTTCTAAGAAGAAGAAGTCTTTTAACAGAAAGAAGAACCAGAATCCAAAGAACCTGAACGTTCAGAAGGAGTTCAAGAAGAGCGGCAAATGCTTTAACCGTAGGAAGCAAGAACATTTTGCCAAAGACTGCAAACCACCAAAGAAGGAAACAACGCATAATGTCAATCAAGTTGATGATTGTGTGGCTATGCTCTTTCAGGTAACAACTCCAAGCAACATCTCTAGTTGGTAGTTAGATACGGGTGCTACTTGTCATGTATGCTCCAATAGAGATATGTGCTCTTCTTATGTTGCTACCAAAGAGAACGTATCAATGATTGATCGTTCTGTGGTTCCTGTTCTTAGAACTGGGACTGTGGTGCTGACTCTTTCTTTAGGAAAGACTCACATTTAAGGATGTGAAACACGTTCCCTCAATTGCTAAAAACTTAGTCTCTGGAAGCATGCTGTGTGATGCAGGCATGATGTTGGAGTCCCAAGGAGGAAAGGTTGTATTATCCTTCAAAAAAATGTATTTTGGCGATGCATATCGTACTGATAGCATGTATAAAATCAGTACGAGTGCACCCTACCCCGTTGTAAATGAAGTATCCTCTTTTGCTTACTCCTCTATGTTATTGCACAATAGGCTGAGACATAAATTATAGAAAACTGTCCAGCATGGAGAAGTTTTGATTACTTTCAAAATGTGGGGATAACAAACTTGAGAAGTGCGAAGTTTGTGTGCAAGCAAAGCTGACAAGGAAGCCATTTTCAAGTGTCACGAGGAGCACCAACCTATTGGATCTGATTCATTCAGATAGTTGTAACTTCAAAAGCTTCGCCACTGGTGGCGACAAGAAGTACTTCATCTCCTTCATCGATGATCATTCTTGTTTCTATCACGTTTACCTGCTGAAATCTAAAGATGAAGCCATCGGCAAACTTGTCGAGTTTCGGACTCGAGTGGAGAAGCAGCTTGGGCTGCAGGTGAAAAGACTCAGGAGCGACAGAGGAGGAGAATACCGATCTAAGGAATCGGAAGCATACTTCAAGGAGCATTGAATCATTACATAAACTACTGTTCCGTATTCTTCGTAATCTAATGGGATTGCAGAAAGAAAGAATCGCACATTGACTGAGATGATGGATTCGATGCTAATCACATCTGGTCTACATACTTACTATTGGGGAGAGGCTTTGCTGATGGCAAATTAGATTCTGAATAGAGTACCCTATTCCAAAACTGATAGTACTCCTCATCAGTTATGGTTGGGATATCCAGATTCTTTGATAGTCTCAAAGTATGGGGGTGTCTCTCATATGTTCGAATTTCAGATATCAGAAGGTCTAAGCTCGGACCAAAGACAAACAGATGTGTTTTTCTTGGATTTGCTGGAGATAGCAATGTGTGCAGGTTCTTGTACCTTGGAACCAACTCCATCATTGAAGCTCGGGATACAAAATTCTTTGAGGACAAGTTTATCAAACATGAAGGCTTTTTGCTCAAAGATGTAGCAGAGAATGCTAATACATCAAATGCACAAGAGGAGCTAGTCAATGATGAAGGAGTTATCAAACCATCTTCCAAGCGCGTCAGAAGACAGAAAGATTTTGGAGATGACTTCATCACCTATAATGTGGAAGGAGATCCACAAACTTTTCAAGAAGCAATACAGTCAACAGACGTTATTCTGTGGAAACAAGCTATAGATGATGAGATGGATTTATTAATCCAAAATCACATTTGGGATCTGGTGTATGTACCTGAAGGTGCAAGGCCTATCAGTTGTAAGTGGATCTTTAAGAAGAAGCTCTGTCCTGATGGTACTATTAAAAAGTACAAAGCAAGACTGGTGGCGAAAGGATTCTCTCAGAAAGAAGGTATATATTTATTTGATATCTATGCACCAGTTTGCAGGATCACTACCATCAGAGTGTTTATCGCATGTGCGACGATTAAAAGGTTCGTCATACATCAGATGGATGTGAAGACTGTCTTTCTCAATTGAGATCTCACAGAAGAGATCTTCATGGAGAAACCAGAAGGACTTGATGCTCCAGCTGGTAAGGTTTGTAAACTTGTTAAGTCTTTATATGGACTTAAGCAGACACCAAAACTCTGGCATGAGAAGTTCGATGGGGTTGTTCATAACAATAGGTATCAAGTCAGTGAATCTGACAAGTTCCTGTACATCAAGGTCGCTGAAGGAAATGTGGTGATTATTTGCCTTTATGTGGATGATATGCTCATCATCGGGAGTGATTTGGAGATAGTAATATCTACCAAGAAAATTTTCTCAGCACAGTTCAGCATGAAGGACCTTGGAACTGCGGACGTGATTCTCGGAATCAAAATCATATATTCTGAAGAGGGTATTGGATTGTCCCAATCTCATTATGTCAAGAGCATGCTAAGAAAGTATAACTACTACGACCTGCCGGAACTATTAGTGCCATATGATTACAACAAGAAGCTTCGACCAAACACTAGAAGACCAGTAGAGCAACTAAGGTACTCAAAGATCATTAGGAGTCTTATGTACGTGATGAGCTGCACAAGGCCAGATATTGCATTCGTTGTAGGAATGCTTAGTAGGTTCACAAGTAATCCTGGAAAGCTTCATTGGGATGTTATCCAGAGATTGATGAGATACTTGAAAGGAACTACAGGTCTGGGCCTATTCTACACTGGATATCCGGATGTAATCGAAGGCTACTCAGATGCGAGCTAGTGCTCAAAACCATATAAGTGCAAGTCTACTGGAGGTTTTGTCTTCACAATAGGTGGAGCTGTCGTCTCGTGGAAGTCTAAGAAGCATACAATGATTGCACAGTCATCGATGGAATCTGAGTTCTTCGCATTTTGTGTTGCAGGAGATAAAGCTGAGTGGCTCAGTTGTATTGTCCGAGACCTTCCATTAACGGAATTACAAGGCGCAATTACTATCTATTGTGATAATCAAGTGACGAGTGCTGTGACAGCGAACTCGTTGTTCAATGGAAAGAAGCGGATCATTCGTCTGAAGCATGGCTATTTGAGAGAGCTCATTTGTCAAGGAGTCATCTCTGTGATTGACGTCCGATCTTCAGAGAATGTGGCGGATCCTTTGACTAAGGGTCTGAAAAAGGACAGTCGAAAGGACATCTGTTGGAATGGGTCTCAAAATTTTATAAGTCTTACAAATACTTACCATGTTTATTAAATTATTAGTTCAAAGTTTATGCTACTAATAATAAGATAATTGGTTCAAAAGTCAAGTAAGATTTACAAGAATTGGTAGTCTTACAAAGTCAAGTAAGTTATTAGTTCAAAGTTTATGCTACTAATGACAAGATAAATGGTTCAAAAGTTAAGTAAGATTTACAAGTGAAAAGGTTCAAGTTTTCTTGGATTAGTTGGTGTCTAAGGTAATATTTGGGGTTTGCGTAACGCGCTCCGTAAGGAACGATGTACTTAATTGATCTTTGATCAACCTCAAATACTATCCTTACCTGGATAAACTACCCGAGTAAAACTTTGATCTTTTCACCTAAAATCCTATTATGTAAAGGGGATGTCTGTTAAGCCTTAATGAGTCCAAAGTATTTCAGATGCGGGTATTAGATAGGAAACACATCTAAAGAACTTACCTAGAATCCTATCATGAGAGAGGATGACTCTTAAGCCTTAATGAGTTCAAAGTATTTCGGATACGAGATGTTTGATAGGAAACATGTCTAAAGAACTCACCTATGCATGAGTGGTGATTTGACCGTCTCCTATGATGTCTTGTGGAAAGATACCTAGAACCATAGTAGAAACCAGGATATGCACATGGCCATAAATGTGTAAAGATAAAGGCAAAGGAAAGGCAAAGGCAAAGGCAAGTGTGGTTCAAAGTGAAAACTACAACAGATAAGTTTGATTTTGTGTGATCGCTGGATTTTTAGACATGTGCTGGTTCAAATCTCTGCGACACTATGCACCTATCTTTTATTCAGTTGGTCTAAGGGGGATTCAAGTCCTTGCGACATCTACCTTATGCATAACGATTGAAACAACGGCACCGTTACACGCTACTAGTTTAAAAACTTACGGGGGATTGTTGGATAGTTTTTTAATTTTGATTGGGCCTTATAATGTTAGTCTCCCATGATGTTAGCCTAACTTTGAATGATTAAAATAAATAAATATGCGTGCTCACAGCCGTAAAGAAGGAAAAATGAAAAAGTAAGGTAGGTCCCACACAATTTAAGAAAAACATGGGCTGCTAAACGTTGAAAAATTAGGACGTAGGCCCTACATGCATAGTAATATAATATTATTTTACTAGTACATAGTGTTTTCCCAAACACTATAAACAGACCACAAATCCTTAAGGAAAATTCATTCCAAAAATAATAATCAATATATACAGATATATATTGTAGAATAACAAGTGCTCGTAGGAACAGTGCCTAGACCGAGAAGGTCTGATAGATCGAGGAGATCTTTGCCTAATAGATCGAGGAGATCTTTGCCTGATAGATCGAGGAGATCTTTGCCTTATAGATCGAGGAGATCTTGACAGTACTGGGTCGGTGCACACCAAAGTACAGGACTGTTGTTCCTGGAAGCAATTTGACCTTGGCATCCTTACATCGGAATAGGCCAAATAATGCTTTAAGCACAGCGTTTTACAAACGCACAACAGCTGAGTTGAAAATTTTTAAATTACTGCACTTGGGTTTTCTTTTCAGTTTTTACTGTTATATATTTGTATTATTCCAGATTTAACCACATGCACCAAT
>NC_033800.1:146297281-146343805 GCF_001876935.1 Asparagus officinalis | reverse complement strand
ACCGGTCGACCGACAGGCTTCTGTCGGCCAGGAAACTTTTGACCTCAGGTTCGGTCGACCGGTACGGTCGACCGAAAACAGATATGACAGAAACTGAAACCTGTTTTGCTGGTTTTAAAATGCTGTTTAAAAATATCAAATAAATTCCAAAAAATGTAAAACTTTGGGGAATGATTGTAGACATGATAATAAACATGCTACAATGACTGGTTTTCTAAAAAGACTTCCCAAATGAGAAATATCATCATTTTGCAAAATAGTCCAAAACATGAAAATGTAAACATGTGAATTTTGACATTTTGGCTAAACCAACTTTTGAAACTTTACAAAATGATTTTATAGACTTGAAGAAAGATGTAAACTATTGTTATGAAGTCTATAAGCAATGAATGTAGTATTTTATCAAAATACACATATAATGCACTAAAACATGATTTCATTTAACTAACTAAAATTGATATTGATGAAATCATATATATGCATATGAGTATGAAACAAAAATATATTTTCTAATTATATTCAATTGTTTCATAGTAAAACTTGAAAACTATCAAACCAAAACATATATGTATATATATAACTATATATATACAAAAACCAAAACGTGTATGTGTGTATATGATTGAGCTTAAAGTACCAACACACATAATATAAATTCCTAAACTAAAATTACCCAAGCTTGATCTTGATCTTCAATAAGCTTGACTTGGTAATCTCGCGGATGAAGCTTGAACTTGGATCTTGAACTTTGAATAGCAAGGCTTCACCGACATTCCGCCAACCTCCTTTGGATATGATCGTTGAAGCGCAATTCCATCCATCCTCCAACAACGTTGTTTGTCTACAAAACATAGGAATGTACAAACACTAGACAAACAACATTCGTAATAAATTGTTTGTTAAACATCATCAAAACAAGAAGGCCAACATGCATGAGCTCCGCCTATGAGCTCAACATTTCATTGATTTTGAAGCTAAGTCTTCCAATAAGTCTTCTAAATCGTTTTCTTTTCTTTATACAATTCCTCTGCCATATACACCCATTAGTCATCTTGTAATGCTCGTGAAATTTTGATATTAATTAAAATAATTTTTTGTAATTTAAAATATTTAATTATTATTTTTAGAAAAGTATTTGTATTTTTCTCAACCTTCTAGAATTTTCTATGATTTAAAAGTCTAAATTTTATATTTATTTAAATGATTTTAATATTTACAAATTTATTTAGTATGGTAAAAATTTTTGGATTTAATCTGTTGTGTTATCGATACTATTACATATTATTTTAAATAATACGTTGTACTATTATTACTATTACGTATTATTTCGTGTATTATGTTGAATTATTAATTACGTATTATTTTTGTTAATTATTGATTGCGTATCAGCTGTCGTATTAGCACAACTGGTACGTTTTATCATGTAGATAATTATCCTATAATTATTTTATTTTAAAAATAAGTATTTATATGTTTTATTAATTATTATTGTTTAATTGTATAATTTATAATATTATTTCTTCGGTTTCTTATCAACTGTTGTATTAGCATAACAAGTACATTTTTTGTAGATAATTATTTTGTAATTAGTTTAATTTTTAAATATCCATAATTATTTATTCTAATTATATTTATTTTAAATACCTAACCCTAACCCCAATATTATATATGTATATAAATATCTCGTAACCAAAACCCGGTACCATTCCCTGCTTCACGAAAACACTAGCCGCCACCTCTTTCTCTCTCCTCTCTTTGCGCTCTCTCTCTTTAGATCCCCGTCGACCTCCTCTCTTCCGAGCAAGCACCTGTCGACGCCTCCCTTCTTCCTCGTCCTCTGCACGCGAACCCACCGCCGACTTGCTGCCAGCCTCGCTCCCCAACTTTCCCCGTCGCCCTCGCGCCTCCCTCAGCCGACACACAGCCCAAACCCGTAGCCGCCCCAGCCTCCGAACCCGCCAGCGCCCTCTAACCGCGCGCTTCCTCTTCCTCATCAGCCGCACTCAACCTTCAAACTCGCCAAGCTCACCCTGCTGGACCACCGCTCCCCTCTCCCGTGATCGCCCTTAGCGACCCAGCCCATTACGCCAACCTCCCGTGCCCGCCCTTCCTCCGCTGCATCGCACATGCCTGTCACGAATCCGCTGCTCCCGACCCTCCGTTAGCGAGGCCCACCCCATCGCTGACTACATCATCGGCTGACAGCTCTCGACGCACGTGATTTTCCGCCTCTTCCCTGACGTCGACCAGACGCCGTTGCCATAGCCGTCATCGAATCCGCAGCCCCTCGCTGGAGTTTCTTCCGACACCGAGCTCTACCGCGTTCGATCTGACTCGTGTTGTCAATGTCGACTTGTTCGACACACCGAGGTAAGATCTCACCTCTTCTTTTATTGTTTTAATATTTATATATTATGTGTATAGATTAGTTTGTATTATAAATAATTGCGTGAGTTTTTTAGTGAATGATATTGATTTAAATCATATATATGTGGTAAATAGTATTTTCGGAATAGTTATAATAAATTAAAAGAATTTGTTTTGATAACTAAATTATTTTAAAGAATTTATAATATTTTTTAAAAGAATTTAATTCAAGGGAAAAAATTATTTTAGAATAATAATTTGAAATGACAAGTTAGGTGTTAAAATTAGAATTTATGAAATATTATCGAAAAGAAATAAATTAAAGGTAATTTATAAAATAAGGAAATGTTAGTGTTCATGCGGAAAAGAATTAACAAAATTATATACTATAATTATATTTAAAAGATTATTTTAAAATAGTTATGATAAGAAATAATTTTAAAGAATTATTTTGGAAAAAGAATATTTATTAAGTAAGAACAATAACTCATAGTCATAGAGCGCAACATTTTATGTGCAAAACGACATCGATTTCCAGTTTCCTTTTATCACATTATTATGTTAGAGATTACTTAATCACGAATAACTTGCATGAGAAGGTTGGACACCCCAGTAGTGCTATGTGTGTATTTATGCTATTGTAGACACTGTTCATGCATCCCGTATTTATTCGTAGTTATTATTTATGTCTAACGAACTTTGTTTTAATATATTCTACATGCCATAATGTTGTTGCGTAGGAATAGTTTTATTATTATATCCTTGTTGTGATTGAGAACCCTTAGTAGTTCTTAATTTAGTGGCTTCTTGCGTCATGAACAGACCTAATGACATGTATTAGTGTGTTGACTGATTTAGGTGGTGAACCAGAGATATTATGGACTTTGATTGTTGACTTAGAAAATAAGAAGAGTTGGGATGGGGAAGTCTCTGTTCATGAAATCAGATAAGACTGTTGATATATCTTCCAGGCATGCACCAGTGGATCGGAGTCACCACTGGGGTTGGTTTGTTGGGTCAAAGTAGACCGGTGTCACTACTTTGGACCGTTAATTTGATATTCACTCGAGTTTATCTTGAGTCCGGACCAGGCTGAAATCGGATTGCGTGTAGTCCTCTCATCGAGTTTGTGTAGTGATATTGGATGCACGTAGGGGATTTGTGAACAGTTAGTTATCCGATAATATGAGCGTTGACTCTTTGTGAGATGTGAACCAGTGACCTATTATAGGATGGCTAGTTACCCGACATCGTTGTAATACCCTAACCCTTGAGAGGGTGATGTGATTAGTATTGATAGATTTGATTAGAATACTCATACCACCAATATGCATATTCTTTTCGGGAACCCAACTCTTAAAAACTCCAAAGTTAAGCGTGCTTGGCCTAGAAAAATTCTAGGATGGGTGACCTTCTGGGAAGTTTTCCAGGGAGCGCGTGAGTGAGGATAAAACGTGCTAAAAAGACATGTGGTGATTTGTGAGGCCAGTCCATTAGATCTAATAGCATACCGACTCCGGGATCCCGGGGCGGAGCGTTACAAATGGTATCAGAGCCAAACCAACCGGAATTGTGAGAGCTAAGTGCTATGCGACGCAAAGTGCTACGTCGAGAGGGTGGGAGCTACCTCTTGAGGCCGTAGGAGTCACCTCTAGTATCTCACACGGATGGTACGGTCTTGAATGATATGATTTGGCACAACGAGGACGTTGTGAGTTTAAGTGGGGGAGTTTGTAATACTCCAACCCTTGAGAGGGTGATGTGATTAGTATTGATAGATTTGATTAGAATACTCATACCACCAAGATGCATCTTCTTTTCGGGAAGCCAACTCTTAAAAACTCCAAAGTTAAGCGTGCTTGGCCTGGAGAAATTCTAGGATGGGTGACACTCTGGGAAGTTTTCCAGGGAGCGCGTGAGTGAGGATAAAACGTGCTGAAAAGACACGTGGTGGTTTGTGAGGCCAGTCCATCAGATCTAATAGCATACCGACTCCGGGATCCCGGGGCGGAGCGTTACAATCGTTTCTTGCCTAGGTATGATTTCGTGTGAGATGTAGGCTAGTTGTATTTCTTTTCATATATAGATCGTGGTTAATATTTAATTATCTATAATTTGAGACATACAGTATATACATGAGGGTTTCCTTGTTTGAATTATTTTACTCGACGTATTACATCTCTTGTTGTAAATTTTTAAGTATTAATTCCATCTAGTTGTATGACTTGTTACTTGGATGATTATTCTAATTGCTAGCTGCATGACCCCTTCACCCGATTGATTTTAGATTTTTTGATTATTATATACTATTGGTGGATTTCATCTAGTTTTTAGTATTCCAGCTGCATGCTTCTATTTTTTATTACTATTTTTGCTTTGGTCATTCAACCGTTTCAATTCTCCTATGCAGGATCTTGTCATGTGCCATGCACGCTGACATACACTTATTTTCTCTGGTGTACGTCAGATTTAGGAGATGGATAGCCTCAGTTCAGAATCGTATAGGAGCCAGAGGATTCTCAGCAGGAGTGCCTTGCAGATGGAGTAGAAGAACAAGCTGAAGCATAGTGGTTTTCTTCCATAGTAGTAGTTGGACAATAGAACTCTTTATCATGTTTTTCTTAATCTAATTCTTCTTAATCTAATACGTTATGGGCTTGTTCACGTTTCGATTCCCGGGTATTTTGGGAAGCATGGCGTGACACATCTTAACCATTTAAGGCATAATGGAACTCATGATTCCCTAATATTGCATGTTTTTAGAGGAATTATTCCTCTATTCTTTAAGGTGAGTAGTTAGGAATGAATTGACACAATTTACTATGAAGAGCTACCACATTAAGAGAACTTATCATAGATGCCAAGTTCTCCATCTTAAAAAGTGACCAGTCATGAAAACGACAATTTCTATTTGGTGATAGCAACACTGGGGATATTGCCATTTTCAATAAGGAGAGGGAGTGCTTGTACTATGGCCAAGGAGACCGATGCTTCTATTTTCAGCCATGGAACGACATGTATCACTCATGTTCCTATAGCATCTCGTGGTCTCTCATGTGATGCAATTGCTAATCATCAAAATGGAGGATAGTGTGATGGTGGGAAGTCCAAAACATGGAGGTGGTTTTTGACAGTAGGGGTGCTTTGGCCTTAACATCATGGTTCTCCATCATTGTTCTATTAAATACCTGCTAATGAAGTCCATGTGATTCCAAATGTGTTTAGCAACTAGTTTGCTAACGTCAATAAGCAATAACCAGAGGAAGATGCTTGATTCCCTAGGTGGATTTGATCAATTGACTCAAAGTGGTGGGCTCAATTGATTGATTTTGCCTTGATCACTGTTTGGTGGAAAATTCGTAGTAAAAAGAATGAAGGAAAATTGATCTGTATTCCTTTAATCTCAATTACAATTTGGATTTCCGATTACAAAAGAGAGGAGAATTGATCTGGATTTTTCCTTTTGTTTAATTCTGGGTTCTTCACGATAGCGATGAGATGCCTCCCTCGAATGCTCACGTCGAGTTTGCTTCTCGTTGACGATCCGACGTCTTGTTTTACTGGAACGTGATCTTCTCCTCACGATTTGATGTTGTGGAGAACTTGCGTGACAATTTTTAGAACTCTGAACGAGTTTGAAACTCTATAAAAGAGTCAATTTAACCGAAATCGATCTATAAGTCAAGGATGAAGAAAGCTCCTGTTACTGATCTCTAAAGCTCCAGCAATTCCCCCCAAGATCTCTTCTTTGTTGCCCAAGCGAAGGATGAAAGATCCAGGATCTGAACTAAGCTGATTTCTTAGTTATTTATAAGGGATTAAGGGGTGTAACCGCCCCCCTTAATTCGCTCCTAAGTGGGGCTAATGGGATGTAACCGCCCCTTAAATCACTCCTGAGTAGAGTTATGATCCCCCTCAGATCGTGAGAAACGGTTTTGAAACTGTTCAGCTCATGTTTGAACGAGTCAAACGTAAAATCCGCATTCTGACGTGAATTCTGCATTCAAATGCGGTGTCTGGAAGATTGAACGCAGTGTCTGAAAGCTCGAACGCAGTGGCTGGAAGCTCATTTGGCTGTTTGTTGGAAGCTGCGTTTGGCAACGGATGAAAGCTGTGTCGGTAGCTTTCGGAGGCTGCGTTTGTGGCCGAACATGAGCTGTGTTGGCAGTTGGATCTGAGCTGTGTTTGCAGCGCTTGGAGGTGAATGTGAGCTGTGTTTGCAGCCAGGTTTGACCTACGTCCGCGGTCGAATTGGGGTTACGTCTTGATGATGGTACGCGGGGAGGAATTCCACGTCTTGGTTTGAAGAGACCATCGATTTGTAGTCTCTTTCTGTCAGAGCGTTGCAAAGATCATCGTTTTTTAATATTTGCTTTAGCTCTTTGATATGTGAGAGTCGTCACATTGTAACTCCCGATGTTGATTGTGAAGGTTGTTGATTAGAACTTTCATCAGTTATTGTGAAGGTCGTCAGATTATAACCTTCATCGATCTACGTGAAACTCTTTAAATTATAGCCTTCTGGAAGTTGTCAGATTGTAACTTCCATCATCAGTGTTTAATGGAGAATCAACTTGTAAAACCCAAAAATTTGAATATAGTGTGATAAATAATTATAAATATGTTATATGATGAAAATAATGTATTTTTATGTTTGAGTATGATAGGAATTGATTTGAGATCAATTCAATGCATAATTGTGAATATACAATGCATATTTGTGAATATACGAGTGTAAATACACAAAACATGCACAAAGGCAAATAGTGAGAATCTGAGAATTTTGATCAGTTGAGAGTTTTTATGTTTTTCACACTGATTTATTTAGAATCTGGAAAAGTGTATAAGATCAAAATTGTAGGTCTCTTCAAGAGCTTTCTAACGAATCTTATATCACCTCATTCCGAGATCAGATGAGAAAGTTATAGCATTTTCACCGAACCTCAGTCTGAGAATGACCCAGGAACCTGCGCAGTCGACCGCCGTGGTCGCTGCGGTCGACCGCGCAGCGAACCTGGTTCTGCCAGTTCTGTTTCGGGCGGGTTTTGTTTATACCAAACCCGATTGCTACCCTAAGTATATATACTCGTTTTGAAGCTCTCAGAACCCTCTATTGAACCCTAATAGCCCCAGCCCCCATCTCTCTCTCCTCTCAAAACCCTAGCTCGGATTTTGGCGTTTTTGGGGCGTTTCGAAGGATTTTCGGTGGAGTTTCGCTGCTCAGATTGAAGGAGGACCGTTCTCACTCGTTTTTGGGTGTTCATCAACCCCCTCAGGCGAGTGACATCTCACCTAGCCCTTCACCCACGTTTTAATGGGTTTTCTAATGATTTTATTGAGATTTGTTGAGCCTAAAATGCTAGTTTACATATAAGTATAGTTCTTGTAGCATATGATGCGAAAATCCAATATTTCAGTTTGAAAATAACCTCACCAAATGAATTTCTTTTCTGTAATAGATCCGGATCTGAAAAATTGTTTTTGAACTCTGAGTTTTGATGCAAGTTTATTGCAATGTAGTGTCAGATAATCGAGGCGACCCGCTGGGCGTTCTATCGAGCAGAATGCCCCTGCCCTATGCACGGTCGACCGGAGTGGTCTCTGCGGTCGACCGTTGCGCTGTTTGTGTATATATTTGTTTTGGTTGTGTATTTTATACGCCCGAGGGGTCGCCTCGATTATCTGACACTACATTGCAATGATAGTGACTTGTCTATACATGTGAGTTGACACTTTTGACACAAGTTTAAACCCGCACATTGAAACACGTACAAGATTGGGATATGTATATCTTTCCACATATGCTGGTGACAATTACACTTCTTTGTTCATAGTCCATGTGTTGAGCACACATTATTATTAATCCATGTGTTAGACTATAATCCATTGAAGTCCTCGTGTTGGACTATAATCCATTGAAGTCCTCATGTTGGACTATAATCCATTTCGGTCATCGTGTTGGATATTTATATATTAGACCATGTTTCAGTCATCGTGTTGGACATTTACATATTTGACCACGTCTTGGACATTTGTTAAGCTATGAGTATGACACTTATCTGAATCAGGATATGACATGATTACATGAGATTTGGACATGATAGCTACCTAGACAGGATACGACACTTATGTGATATTGACCTTTGACACTTATATGGTTTCGGCGTGACTTTTGATTTAGTATTGAGATGGGTTGTTTCTTTTACTTTATTATTCATATATTAGACTTTGGGTTTTGTAATTAGGGATTTACAATTTGAGATAAAAGGTATATACATGAGGGTTTCCTTGTTTGGATTATTTCGCTCGACGTACCTATGCTCGTGTTGTAATTTCCTAAATATTAAAACCATGATTTTAGATCTATTATGTATTATCTATATTTTCTTATACAATGAGCCATGTTCCCTTGGGGTTGGTTGTGATGTTGCTCGCTAGCGCTTTGACGCTCGTTGTCCCTCCCCCTTTCAGGTAACGAGCTAGGAGCCCGGAGAGTCGCAGGTTGATGGCGACACACTTTAGTGTTCAGCTGACTATTTTTAGATATGTTGTATTTTGGAGCTCCACTGTAAACTGTGTTTAGACATTTGAGGGCTTTATTCTAGATGTGTAAAGGCTGTGTGCCTTATTTCCTTTACTCAGACTTGTTGTATTTGAGATTTGATAAGAACTCCAGTTTATTCACGTTCAGACATTTACTTTGTATGCCTGTATGTCTTAGATGATGAACATATGTCTCTATCATTTCATCAGTTAATTCTGGTACTACTTTGGACTTGCCTTTTCTACCTACAGCCTATTATTGACTCTACTAAGAGTGATAGAATTGTGATAGCGGTGAAACATGTTATTTGCACGGTGTGAGTGCATAGCAGTCCGTTTTGACATCTGCGTTTCACTTGGACTGCACTTGTGTGAATCCAGGCGTCACGAGTTATCAGAGCCTAGTTCCATATCCTTAGGATCAATCCGGTGCTCGAGTCGTGAGCAGCGATAGAGTTTATTAGTCATGTATAGAGTCCGTAAGGATTTCCTAATTATGAGCATGAGGACGATATATGCGTATATCTCAAAATTTAATTTTTATAACAACTTATTTTTTTTTATGTGATTTAGATATTTGCCGTGAATACTAAGTTGTTATGAATTCGTATTGTGAATACGTTATCTATATATATTATATATATTATATTATAATATAATATATATATATATAATATATATATATATATATATAGTATATAATATATATATATATTATATATATATATATAATATATTTAATATATATATAATATATATATATATATATATTTATTATCTCACTTACTGTGATAATTAAGCTCTCCTTTTGATATTATAAATATCGAAATGAGGATGGGATCGAGGTAAAACTCGTACCTGGAGAGTTGGGCATGCAGAGCCGAGCCGCAGCGGGCTCCATAGTATTTGATCGACTTCATGGCATCGTAGGCAACAAGATATTACAACACTCGAGGAGCAATAAGTGTATCAGTTTCCGTCAGCAGTACCACTTTCAAGAGATTCACCACCGATTGTACTCATCATAGAAGTAAAGAGGCAATACCAATGAGTACACCACCACCACCACAATCAGCTGTTGATAGAACCCAGAGCAGGAGGTTTAACTCTGAAAGAATAAGAAAGATATCAGACTATGAGAACACCAGAGTTACAAGGCACACCAATTCCAATTGCAATCTATAAGGGAAGGAGTATGTGAAAAATTTCTTGAACGTCAACTTAGTACCAAGCAGAAGT
Organism: Asparagus officinalis; assembly: GCF_001876935.1. Lineage (NCBI taxonomy): Eukaryota > Viridiplantae > Streptophyta > Magnoliopsida > Asparagales > Asparagaceae > Asparagus > Asparagus officinalis. The sequence continues at coordinate 146,333,656 of NC_033800.1, read as the reverse complement.
TAGATGTATTCAACACTGATGACATCGCTGGAGGATAGCAACAACATCTAGATTTTTGACGGGGTAGCAATTATCACCTATTTGGGAGAATTTTAATCACTACTTCAACAAGCTATTAGAGTTAGTCTAAGTGAAGCAGGGATATATACCCGTAGTGAAGGAAGAAATCAGAACTAGAATAGTAAATGACAGTAGCAAGAGAACTATTGTGAAACTCTAGAGAAACCTAGCAGCGGGAGAATGATTTTACCCCAGTAACAAGGACAACATAAGAAAGGAGCACGATATGATTCGAGAGCGCCAAAGCAGCACAGAGTTCGGGGTACATGTTACAATTATAACAAGATTGAACAGAGAGCAAAGGACTTGTCGCAGCACACCAGCTTACAATTATAACAAGATTGAACAGAGAGCAAAGGACTTGTCGCAGCACACCAGCAGGAAGTCATCATGATATAAGTCTCGGTTGACAGTCTCAGAGTCGTAATTTCAGCCAGCAGTGGGAAGATAGAGGCACTACTTAATAATCTGAGGATTTAGGGGTCAGCAGGCCATATTTGCATTATCCAGAAGATTTGCATTATCCAGCAGAGTTTATTCAGTAGTACCGCGTGATCAGGGTACGAGCGGAGCTTTCTTCGTGATTTCCTTTTTCAGCTCGGATCTAGTTTGAGTTAGGAAATTGCGTATCTCTTATCTTACATACCTTCGTTGATAGGTTTCAGCTTGTAGCACATTCCTTAGATATTCCGTTGTCAGTCTCTACTCCTCTAGAGGGAGTGTCCCTTCCATCTGTGGGAGATGTGTCATCAAACTAGATGAGTTTGAGTTAGTCATCGAGTTGATCGTGTCGTTGATGTCAAACTTCAACATTCTTCTTGGTACGGATTGGCTATCTTCCTACCATATTAGTATTGACTGCTTTGTGAAGACGGTCAAATTTACGAGCGTCCGATGGGTCCGAGATGAATATAGCAACCTCTCAGGGCAACCGTTTTACGGGGTCATTTCTGGCGTACATCGATGAGGTGATAGGACGGGATCTGAGTATTGATTCATTGGAGACTAGAGTTGTCTCAGAATATCAGGATGTCTTTCAGGACATACCTGGGTTACCTCCTGTGTGAGAGGTCGAGTGGTGTATTGAGTTGTAGCCGGGCACAGCCTCGATATCCCGCGCACCCTATCGTATGGCACCAGCTGAGATGAGGGAGATTCAGACCCAGTTGGATAAGTTATTAACTCAGGGTCTTATTTATAGGAGTTATTCTCCGTGGGGCATATCGGTCCTCTTCGTGAAGAAGAAGGATGGTAATATGAGATTGTGCATTGATTATAGAGAGCCGAACAAGGTCACTATCCGGAATAGGTACCCATCACCTAGGATTGATGACTTGTTCGACTAGTTGCAGAGAGCGTAGTATTTCTCGAAGTTTGATTTTCATTCTAGTTATCATAGTTGCGGGTTCGGGAGATGGATTTTTCCCAAGCCGTTTTTCATGATTCGATATGAACCTTTCGAGTTTCTAGTCATGCCATTTGGGTTGACTAATGCACCCGTGATATTCATGGATTTGATGAACGGGTTTTTTTTCCGTCCCTTCTTGGACCAGTTTGATAATTTTATTTATCAATGGTATTCTCATTCATTCGAGATCGAAGATAGAACACGAACAATATCTACGGTTAGCTTTGAGGACTCTACAGGAGCATCAGTTATATGTCAAGTTCAGCAAGTGCAAGTTTTGGCTTTCAGGAGTCAGATTTTTCGGCCACATCATCAGTAGAGAGGACATAGTAGTGGGTCCAGCTAAGGTTACAACAGTTCTTGATTTGGAACCGCTGAAGACGGCGACAGAGATTCGAAGTTTCTTGGGTTAGCCGGTTATTACAGGAAGTTCATCCTAGACTTCTTGAAGATTTCGGCACCACTTACATGCCTTATGAAGAAGGGTGAACAGATCATCTGGAACACAGAGTGCCAGAAGGCCTTTGATGCTTTAAAAGCTAAGCTGACTACAGCACCAGTTTGACTATTCTGAGCAGCGTCAGGACATTCGTGTCTGTACAGAGGCATCGTTAGCAGGTTTGGGAGGCGTCTTAATGCGAACTCAGAGGGCAGTAGCGTATATCTCGTGATAGTTGAGTGTGAACGAGCAGAACTACCCCACTCATGATTTGGAGATAGCAACAGTGGCATTTGCACTGAATTCACGAGATATTACTTGTATGGAGTACAGTTTGAGTTGTTCACCGACCACCAGAGTTTGAAATATCTTTTCTCCCAGAAGGAACTCGACCAGAGACAGCGACGGTGGATTGAGTTTATTGAGGAATATGGATTCACGATTCAGTACATCCAGGAACACCTAAGACGTACAAGGACTTAAAGAGACACTTTTATTGGAGTGATAGGCCTAGGAAGATTTTAGAGCATGTAGCTAAGTGTCTTACCTGTCAGCAAGTGAAGGTGGAACATCAGAGACCGGTAGGAACACTTCAGCCTTTACCCATTTTAAAGTGAAAGTAGGCGGACATTTTTATGGACGTTATTGTAGGGTTGCCGAAGTCGAAGAAAGAAAACGATTCTGTTTGGATGAAAATGGATAGACTAATGAAGTCAGCACATTTCATTCCAGTGGTCAGATTTGAAGAGTTAGTTGTGCTGAGAGTATCATCTATGAAAGACGTTCAGCGATTTGGAAGGCGGTGAAAGCTTGAGCTGAGATGTATTGGACCGTTCCGGATTTTTGGAGTTTATTGGGGTAGTTTCATATGGACTAGACTTTTCAGCAGCGATGTCTAGTGTACACAAGTATTTCATGTTTTAATGTTCAAGACACAATTACATGATGAAGAGCAGCAGTGAGTGTTGAACGCATCAGAGATTTAGCTTCAGGATGGTTTGACTACGATTGAGATCCTAGTTTGTATACTTGCTAGAAAAGACAAGAAATTTAGAATCAATATATATATTTTTTCCCTTGGTGAAAATTCAGTGGAACCAGAAAGGAGTTGAGGAGGTTTCTCGGGAGCGCGAGGACGATATACATCGCCTCACCTGTTTGAGCAGGTAAATTAAATTTTAGTATGACTTATATATGACTTATGGTTACATGTATAGTGATGTTTATACTTAACACTAAAATGAGGGTATTAACACTTATCTCCTAAGTACTTGGAACATATGGTATATATATGAGGGGTTCCTTGTTTGGATTTTTCGCTCGATGTACTTGTTCCATTTAGTTAGGGGTTAAGTGGGAGTATTTATATTTTAATGGTTGAGTGTAGACATCAAAGATGATTTTTGGGAGCGCGAAGATGTTATGCTGCGCTACTTCCTGCACCTAGTGATGAAGTGGATTGATTTATGTGTGCGACTATTTGTGTGGTTATATTTTGATTTAACGCTAGAATGAGGATATTTTTGCTCAATTCTTAATCTTTTGGAACACATGGTATATATATGGGGGGTTCCTTGTTTGGATTTTTCGCCCGACGTACTAGTTCCATTTGATTAAGGGTTGAGTGGGATATAGTCATCCTAGATTGTTAAAGGTAAATATCATAATATGCTTGTCTAGAGTAATATTATTTGTTTGAGTATAATTTCTGAATTTCGAGGACGAAATTCTTTTAAGGGGGGAAGAATGTAAAACCCCAAAAATTTGAATATAGTGTGATAAATAATTATAAATATGTTATATGATGAAAATAATGTATTTTTATGTTTGAGTATGATAGGAATTGATTTGAGATCAATTCAATGCATAATTGTGAATATACGAGTGTAAATACACAAAACATGCACAAAGGCAAATAGTGAGAATCAGAGAATTTTGACCAGTTGAGAGTTTTTATGTTTTGCATACTGCTTTATTTAGAATATGGAAAAGTGTATAAGATCAAAGTTGTAGGCCTCTTCAAGAGCTTTCCAACGAATCTTAGATCACCTCATTCTGAGATCTGATGAGAAAGTTATAGCCTTTTCACCGAACCCCGGTCTGAGAATGACCGAGGAACCTGCGCAGTCGACCGCCGTGGTCGCTGCGGTCGACCGCGCAGCGAACCTGGTTCTGCCTGTTCTGTTTCGGGCGGGTTTTGTTTATACCAAACCCGATTGCTACCCTAAGTATATATACTCGTTTTGAAGCTCTCAGAACCCTCTATTGAACCCAAATAGCCCCAGCCCCCTTCTCTCTCTCCTCTCAAAACCCTAGCTCGGATTTTGGCGTTTTGGGGCGTTTCGAAGGATTTTCGGTGGAGTTTTGCTGCTCAGATTGAAGGAGGACCGTTCTCACTCGTTTTTGGGTGTTCATCAACCCCCTCAGGCGAGTGACATCTCACCCAGCCCTTCACCCACGTTTTTATGGGTTTTCTAATGATTTTATTGAGATTTGTTGAGCCTAAAATGCTAGTTTACATATAAGTATAGTTCTTGTAGCATATGATGCGAAAATCCAATATTTCAGTTTGAAAATAACCTCACCAAATGAATTTCTTTTCTGTAATAGATCCGGATCTGAAAAATTGTTTTTGAACTCTGAGTTTTGATGCAAGTTTACTGTTTTATAACTTTTAAATCATGTGTATAGAAGTTCACAAATCCTAGTGATGATTTTTGTTTTCATGCTAGATGTTATTATACGATGATTCATTTGTATTAGAATGTGTAATTTATTGTTTGGAAGCATGGGTGTATTGTTTGGATCGATTTCGAAGCAGAACAGAAATCTGGAAAAAGCTTCTGTTCATTTCGCGGTCGACCGCGTGTGACGCGGCGGTCGACCGCTGGGCGTTCTGTCGAGCAGAACGTCTCTTCCCTATGCGCGGTCGACCGGAGTGGTTTCTGCGGTTGACCGCCGCACTGTTTGTGGATGTATTTATTTTGGTTGTGTATTTTATACGTCCGAGGGGTCGCCTCGATTATCTAACACTATATTGCAATGATAGTGACTTGTCTATACATGTGAGTTGACACTTTTGACACAAGTTTAAACCCGCACATTGAAACACGTACAAGATTGGGATATGTATATCTTTCCACATTTGCTGGTGACAATTACACTTCTTTGTTCATAGTCTATGTATTGAGCATACATTATTATTAATCCATATGTTGGACTATAATCCATTGAAGTCCTCGTGTTGGACTATAATCCATTAAAGTCCTCGTGTTGGACTATAATCCACTGAAGTCCTCGTGTTGGACTATAATCCATTTCGGTCCATGTGTTGGACACGTATTTTATTCAGTCCATGTGTTGGACAAGCATTCACATTTCAGTCATCATGTTGGACATTTACATATTTCCCTCTTTTGTAAGATCAATGATTTTAGATCTATTATATATTATATGTATTTTTCATAAACAACGAGCCCTCTTCCCTTGGGGTTGGTTGTGATGTTACTCGCTAGCGCTTTGACGCTCGTTGTCCCTCCCCCTTTCAGGTAACGAGCCAGAAGCCCGGAGAGTCGCAGGTCGATGGCGATGCACCTTAGCTTCAGCTGTCTATTTAGTTATATTTTTATTTATGGAGCCCCACTGTAGACTTTGTTTAGACATTTGAGGACTTTATTCTAGATGTGTAAAGGCTGTGTGCCTTATTTCCTTTACTCAGACTTATTGTATTTGAGATTTGTTAAAAACTCCAGTTTATTCATTTCAGACATTTACTTTGTATTCCTGTATGTTGGATGATGAAATATTGTCTCTATCATTTCATCAGTTATCTCTTGTAGTACTTTTTACTTGCTTTTGTACCTACACCTATTATTGACTCTACTAGAGTGATAGAATTATGATGGTGAAACATGTTATTGCACGGTGTGGTGCATAGCAGGTTTGACATTCTTGGTTTTACCTTGGACTGCAGCCTCGTGTGAACCCAGGGGCGTCACACAACTATCTATTGTGATTTTTAGACAGCCTACAGAACCCCCTCTAAAGTTTTTGAAAGTTTGCAGTTGACTGGGACGAATTTTCAAAATACTTTGAATCTCAACTTTGATCTTAGAGCTTTTGATTCCTTGTTATAAGGAGTTGTTCTTTGCACCCGCTTCAAAGGCATCTTGGTTGAAGGGATTTTCCACGCATGACCTGTGTGATGATGAGCTTCAAATAGAAACTATAACAACGGTACAAGCTACTCATGAGCATAAGCTATCAAATGTTACGTCACGGCTCACCTCCATTCAGCTGATAGGCCCGCAAACATTCATAGGATTTTTGGTAAACCCTCAGCCATTAACGAATTTGATAAGCCTTTACCGACTACCGTTTGAGTCGGGCTAGCACATGGATTGTCTAAGTCCACTCCACATGTAACATCGTGCTAAGAGGATGAACCCTCTTAGACTTGATGCTATGATTTTAAATACATAGACTTTGTCACTTTCACGGGAAAAGACTAACCGGCATCATGCGTTAGATACAGACTTATCTCTAATTAGGGATCGAGATAAAGTCCCCCATGCATAAAAGGCATGTATTTTGGTGCTACGATGTTGAATATGTAGACTTTGTCGTTATTTCTTCCTGTGTTACTTGAAACACTGAAAGAAAGTTGGAAGCGCCAGATATGTAATATTAACTTGGTATGAATTTTCACTTAGAGTGAAATTCAGAATTTTTTTTATTATCACTAGGATAATTCCAGAAAATATTTAATCCGCTGGGGATTTTATAATGAAAACTTGCTATTCTTGTTGAAAAAAGATTAACAAGTTCATTGGGGGGTTTAACTATTAGAGGTGTGATGTTAACCTAACATTATTTTTATGGACCTATCGCTCTGTTGACGAGAGTCGATAAGTGGAAAATGTTACGATCGGAGCAACTTTGAGGACCTATCACTCTGTTGACGAGAGTCGATAAGTGGAAAATGTTACGATCGGAGCAACTTTGAGGACCTATCGTTCTATTGATGAGAGTCGATAAGTTGATTTTGTCAGAGGTGTTTGATATTAACGTGACAAAAAAATGTTGCGATCGAAGCAACTTTGTGGCTTATCATCCCATTGAAGAGGATTGATAAGTGGATTGTCAGAGGTTTGGTGCTAACATGATGGGAATTTGTTGCGATCAGAGCAACTTTGAAGACTTATCATCCTATTGAAGAGGATTGATAAGTTGATTTTGTCAGAGGCGTGGGATTAACGTGACAAGAATTTGTTGTGATCGGAGTAACTTTTTGAACTTATTATCCTATTGAAGAGGATTGATAAGTGGGTTGTCAGAGGTATGATGTTAACGTGACAAGAGAATGTTGCGATCAGAGCAACTTTGTGGACTTATCATCCTATTGATGAGGATTAATAAGTGAATTGTCAGAGGTTTAGTGTTAACGTGACAGGAGAATGTGTATTTGTGATTTGCACAAGATTTTGGGAATTAGCGTCTCGCTGAGGAAACTTGCTAGGTGAGTTTATCACCAGAAGCGATAAATTTTGATACTTATGATTTGAATAAGATTTTGAAGACTTAGTGTCTTTCTGGGGAAGATTGCGATTTGAGTAATTTTGAGGACCTATCATCCTATTGAAGATGATTGATAAGTTGATTGTCAGAGGTGTATTGTTAACGTGATAAATTGGGAGTGATGCAAACTGAATTCATACTCCGTGAGGGTGATGATCGTCAGAAGTATAATATTAACTCGACGATGTGAAAGATTCGTTACTCTTAATCCGGTGGATTCCAAGTAACCAACCCCTAGTCTTGATTAAGACTTAACAGGGGAAGAAAAGGAGGGGTAGACATGACATATTGCCTTGTGGGCCACTATCTATCAAGTCGTTCAGTGATATTAGAGTATAACGACTACGATTAGAATAGAGGTACGTCACACGGCAAGCCGCTATCTGAAGAGTTTGGCTATCATAGGTAACTGTTAACGTGATAGTTTTGTGGACCCACTATCCTATTGAAGAGGATTGGCAGAGTGATGGAATATCAGAGGTAGATGTTAACGTGATAGAGGATTAACAAGGTTATGGACTATTAGAGGTAACTGTTAACATGATAGTTTTGTAGATCTACCATCCTATTGAAGAAGATTGGCAGGAGAATTTAGAGGGAATAGACTATCATAGGTAATTAATAACGTGATAATTTTGGTGGATCCGACATCCTATTGAAGAGGATTGGTAGATTGAATTTGGAGGAAATGGACTATCAGAGGTGATCATTAACATGATAGTTTTGGTGGATCCACCATCCTATTGAAGAGGATTGGTAGATTGAATTTAGAGGAAATAGACTATTATAGGTGATCATTAACATGATAGTTTTGGTGGATCCGCCATCCTATTAAAGAGGATTGGTAGATTGAACTTGGAGGAAATGGACTATCAGAGGTGTATTGTTAACTTGATAGTTTTGACAGATTTTATGGTTGACAGAGGTTTTCTATTGAACATGACAACTCAGAAAATTTATTACTCATAATCGAATGAACTACAAATAAACCAACCCCCAGTCTTGAACAAGTGCAGGGGGAAAAGGGTAGACATGTCACATCGCCTAGTGGACCATTATCTAATGAGTTTGACTATCAGAGGTAATTATTAACGTGATAGTTGTTCGACCTACCATCCTACTAAAGAGGATTGGCTTTAGTGGTCATAGTATCTTCCCATTCTGACTGAGAAGATTAGGTTTGGTCCGATTGCTCAGGTTGATCCTGCCTACTTTGTTCTTCAGCTTTGATCCTGATAATAATCTTTTGAGCTTGTTCGCTTTGAGAGATTAGTTATCTCTAGAAACGACATTCTGCAATCCCTATTCGGGCTAGGAGGTCGGTTTACAAATTATGTCGACAGGTCTCCATTAGGGTAGACTGTGCCATACCTGTCGGACATCGCAGAGCCATGTTTCAAAACCTTTTGACGAAGGCTTTGACAGACTCCCTCTTCTTCTGCTTAGTGGCGAGAAGGGTATGGATGGAGACTTCTGTATCCTCTTGATACAAGTATATCTTCTCTTTGGAACTTAGCGATCCTCATGGGAGCTTGAGGATAGATACTTCTCATGATAGCATGAGAATAGAGGTGTCAAACAGTACAAGGGAACACATGTTGGAGCGAGAAACGAGGCAGAGAATCGAAGAGTCAAAGTATCCAGATTTCAGCCTGTGAGTTGACTCATACATGTACATGAGTCGACTCATCAGGTTGAGTCGACTCATGACAGCATGAGTCGACTCATGAAACTAAGTTCAGTTTGCAGTTAGTCTCTGACCAGTCAACTCATCAGTTATGAGTCGACTCATACGAGGTCATGAGTCGACTCATCTTAGTCATGAGTCGACTCATGTTAGACTCTAGAGGGGGGGGTGATTAGGGTCTTATGCTAATCTAATCCCAATTAAAAGCTAATTAAAATTATGTTGATCAATTTGATCTTGCAAGAAGAAATATGATATGGATATGAACAATAATGATGAATAAAATATACGCTAAGCAAAACATAAACACACGATATGTTTACGAGGTTCAGTCACCACGACCTACGTCCCCGCTCCTCACCTCGACGAGATATCCACTATCACAATCCGGTTTGGAAGCCGGAACTTCTACACACTCGGTTTATAAGATCACCGAAAACTCTCACACTACACAAACACTATGTAATCACACTTTACACATTAAGTGTAGGAACCTACCCCGTGTCCTCCTCCTCAAGTGCTCGATTACAACCTCTCCCTAGGTTCGTCAATCGATGCCACTCCTATTGGATTCGACCCCGTGTCTCGCCTCACACTTCTCTCGGTGTACAAGTGTATTACAAGTGATTCTCACAAATAAAAGTTAGATACAATGATTTGTTCTCAAATAACAAGTGAGAACACAATGAAGCTCACACTCACTAAATCACACCCCACAACCCAATATATGATGTATGAAATGCTACAAGCTCAAATAGGGTGTGTGTGATAATATGAGTATAAACAATTTCTAACTCAATTAACAAACTAGCAATAAATGATGATATGAAAATCAAAAACAAATTTGCTAGAGAATAGAGTTAGGAAAACTTCTCTATGAACACAAAGAGAGGATGAAGAAGATTGAGGGTGAATCCCTCAATTGGCAACGTAAGCTTCCTCCTTTGTAAACAAACACCAAACCCAAACTTGAGAATAAGCAAACTTTTAAACACTTGAAAACTCTTGTTAAAAACCTCTTAGTTGATTGGAAATAGTTAATGCATATGGGTATTTATAGGCTTGAAGAAACCAGCCCAAAAATCCAACCAAAACCCTTAAAAACATTAACATAAACAAAGCTGGAAACTAGCTGTTACTGTGCTACCAGCTATATATAAGTCGACTTATCAGGTTACACAAGTCGACTTGACAGAAGGAAAATAAGATGCAGAAAGAGAGTTTATAAGTCGACTTATAGTCGACTTATTACAAGTCGACTTACTTTTAAGAACAAGTCGACTTAACAGAGAAAAAATGCATATTCCAAGCTAGTTCATAAGTCGACTTATCAGACCTGATAAGTCGACTTATCAGACCTGATAAGTCGACTTATGAACATGCACAGACACTGTGCATGTCCAAAATCTGACTTTTGAAGGCTCTTTAAAAATAGTAAAGAATTTCCAAAAAATGTAAAATCTTGGGAAAAGTTTATAATCATACATACAAACATGTTGGAAAAAGAAATTTTCAATTTACATTTATAGTTTGTGAAAAACACTATATTCTGCAAAAGCACTAAAAGACGTATATATGAAAAACATGTGATTGTTATTTTTGACTCAAAACAAGTTTTGAAAACTTATGGAATATTTATATGGACATAATAAAAGTTGTTTATGATGTAAATATAGTCCAAAAACTTATTTTGCATAAAAACACTTATAGTTACGAAAATCACAAATATATATGTGTGTGTATATTTGAGCTTTATAGAATTAACACACATTATATAAACCCTAAACTAATTTACCCAAGCTATGAGATCTTCAATATGCTCAACTTGGTACACATGCGGATGAAGCTTGAACTTGATCTTTAACTTTTAATTATACGTTGTTTCACTCCATAATTCCGCCAACCTCCATTTGATATGATCGTTAAGGCTCGATTCCATCCATCCTCCAACTACGTTGTTTGTCTACAATACATAGGAATATACAAACACTAGACAAACAACATTAGTAGTAAATTGTTTGTAAATCATCATCAAAATAAGATGTCATCATCAAAACAAGAAGACTAACAACTCATTGCTGGTCTTGAGTTCTGTCCAGTTTCGGACGAGTCGACTCATCTCAGTCATGAGTCGACTCATCAGAGTTTTCCTAATTCGTTAAGGACTCTATTTACGCGTTTTACTGTTTGGGTTGGGTTTGGTTATTTACCACTTTGCCATCCTCGTTTGTACACATATATAAGTGATTGTTTTAGGGTTTAAAACAATCAGAGAGAGTGTAATCAAGAGAGATTAAAAGTGTAATTGAGATTTGGAGAGCCTGTTCTTCAATTCTAGAGTGAGATTGTGAGGGATTGTAAATTGCATACTCATAATCTAGAGAAGGTATTTTCCTTCACCCAAAACCTGAGTTATTCTTGTGTTCTTATTGTTTTCTCCTCTACCCACCTTTGATAATTCTGCGATCAAAGGTGCTCGCACGGCAACTTGTATCAAGTTGGTATCAGAGCATCAGATCTGGTGAAGGGGCATCCTGTGTATGGTCCTTACTCGATCACAGTACAAGAAGCTTAGCGAGATCCTTACTTCCTTGGAAGGAGCCTAAGATTTAAGGAAAGAGAATATGTCTGAAGCAGATAACTTAACAAGACTTGATTCCATGGAAAAGCAGATCGAGACGATTGGTTCGACGCTCAGTCAGCTCGTAGGTCTCATTAACAAAGGGGACAAAAAGGAGGAATCTTCTTCGAAGGGTAAGAAGAAACTTGTCGAGTCTGATGAAGAGAGCGAGAAGTCTAATTCAGATGGAGGAACTGAGACTGTTAGGACTGCTGGACATCAATGGGGTAAAAATAATTACCAAAATTTAAAGATAGATTTCAAAGTGGAGATTCCTGTCTATAATGGGAGTGTCAATGTGGAGAAGCTTGATGATTGGATTGAGCGTATGGAGATGTACTTCACCCTCTACGGATATTCATCCAAGGAGAAGATCGTGTTCGCGACATTGAAGCTTTCAGGACACGCGTTGACGTGGTGGAAATCCTATTGAAAACAGGAGAAGAAGGCAACGTCGTGGAACAAATTTAAGGAGCTACTTAGGAAGCAGTTCTATCCGGTGGGGTTCCTTGAGGAGCGTTGGTACAAGTGGTACGGCTTGCGCCAAAGGTTCAATCAGACCGTTCAAGAGTACACGACGGAGTTCCAGCAGCAGGCGATGGTCCTAAATATCGCAACGGACGAGTACTCCATCTTTATGAAGTACATGGTGGGGCTGAATGATTACATCCGTAAGGAGATGAAGCTGTTCACAGTCGAGATGATTGCAGAAGCGAGCGTGAAGGCAATTGCCATTGAGGGCAAACATAAGAAGAGCAACGAAATGAAGGGAGATTCCAAACAATCGGGAGGCAAGTCTAGTGGCTCTCAACATAAGGAAGAGAAGAAGAAGGGTGATTCGGGGAAGACAGGATTGACATGCAATCACTGCAAGCAGACAGGGCACGTGGCTGATCGTTGCTGGGAGAAGTACCCTCATCTGAAGCCGAAAGGGTTAAAGAAGAAGGAGGAAAATAAAGAATACGTGATAGCGCAGGGTCCGAAGGAGGTCCCTGGGATGACAGAGCCCAACAGCAGCCTCAACCTTATGGCGAGGAAAAAGGCCGCGAAAGAAGACGACGACCCGAGGGAGCAGCTCTTTGTTTTGAAGTTGCAGGTCAAGACTAGCTTGGTGGATGCCATTGTAGATACAGGGAGTCAGAAGAACCTGATATCTGAGACGTTGATACAGAAGCTGGGATTGAAGACGGTGAGACATCCGAAGCCCTATCCATTAGGGTGGATTCAGAAGGAAGCGGGATTGAGTGTGGTGAACCAGTGTACGTTCAGATTTACACTCCATGAGTCGTATATTGATGAGGTCACATGCGACGTGGTTCCGTTGGATGTTTGCCAAGTTATTTTGGGCAGTCCTTACTTGTAGGATAGACACGCGGTATATGATCGGCTGGCCCAAAAGTATACGTTCACCAAAGATGGCGCACAATTTATTTTTTGTTCGGCATCTCTTCCGCAAGAGACGAGTTTGGTGACGGTAACTCAGGCTAAGAGGTTGGTGAATGCGGGCAGGAAGTTCATTTTATTGTTCATTCGGCATTATGAAGAGCAGCTGAGTAGGATATGCTTGTCCACCTTGAGCAAGCTTTAGGAAGGAGATCTTGATAGTTTGAAGGCCAAGTATGCAGACTTGTTTGCGGAAATCACGAGACTACACCACGGCGAGGTGTAGAGCATGAGATTATGTTGATCGGTGAGAGTTCCTTGCCAAACATAGGCCTATACCGCACATCAGTACAGGAGTACGAGGAGATCAAGAAACAGGTTCAGGAGCTCTTGGAGACGAGAGTGATAGTGCCGAGTTGTTCACCTTGTGGGTCGCCGGTGTTATTGGTGCCCAAAAAGGATGGAGGCTGGCGCATGTGTGTGGATTATCGAGCGCTCAACAAGATAACGATCAAGAATCGTTACCCACTACCACAGATTAATGATCTTATGGACCACTTAGAGGGAGCAAGGTTCTTCACGAAGTTGGATCTAAAGTCTGGCTATCATCAGGTGAGGATTCGGGAGGAAGACACTTGGAAGACGGCGTTCAAGACCAAACATGGCATGTTCGAGTGGTTGGTGATGCCGTTTGGGTTATGCAATGCTCCGACAACTTTTATGAGGCTCATGAATGTTATGCAATGCTCCGACAACTTTTATGAGGCTCATGAATGATTTGTTACGACCTTTCATAGAGGATTTTGTGATTGTGTACCTTGATGATATTTTGGTGTACAGCAGGACCTAGGAGGAGCATCTTGTTCATGTGTAGAAAGTGTTTAGAGTGTTGCAGGACGGATAGCTAAAGCTCAACGGGAAGAAGTGTGAGTTTGGGAAGGACGAGTTGGTGTATCTCGGCTTCATCATGGGGAAGGGCCAGAGGAGGATAGATCCGGGTAAGGTGGCGGTGATCACGAAGTGGCCGATGCCGAAGACAGTGACTAAGGTGAGAAGCTTCATAGGGGCTTGCCAGTATTTACGCAAGTTCATTCGACATTTTTCGACTTATGCGGCACCGTTACATGGCCTCACAAAGGCTAAGATTCAGTTCGAGTGGGGAAGGACGCATGAGGAGGTTTTTTAGTTACTAAAAAGGAAGATCTCGGAGGCACCGGTGTTAGCTTTGCCGAATTTGCAGCGGACTTTCGAGGTGGAGACTGACGCGTCTAGTTATGCGATGGGTGCAATGTTGATTCAGGATGGGAAGCCAGTAGAATACCATTCTGCGATGTTTACGGGTTTTATTGCGAACTACCCGACCTATAACAAGGAGTGCTATGCACTTTATCAGACGATTAAGCATTAGAGGGTGTACTTGTTGGGGAAAGAGGTGGTTGTGCACTCGGATCACAAGCCGTTGGAGTTCTTACATGCCCAGACAAAGCTACAGCAGGCACGACACATGAAGTGGATGCCATATTTGATGGCTTTCAACATCATCATTAGATACAAGAAGGAGGCGACAAACAAGTTTGCCGATATGTTATCTCGTCCGCCGGTGAGGGCTTTATTGGTGGCGACGCGTATTCAGCCCTTGGTTTCTTTGGATTATGTACATCTGTACGCATCCAGTAGAGATTTTGGTAGTGTGTTCGAGCAGGCAAAGGCTGGTCAAAGGGGGGAGTGTGCACTTGGAGAAGATGGCTTGTTGTATCGTGGAACATCACTATGTATTCCGGAGGATGGTGATAGGTTGCAGTGGATTCGGGAAGCACATACCTCGCGTGTGCAAGGGCATTTTAGAATTCAGAAGACGCTTCTCAATCTACGGCGACATGTTTTTCGGCCACGGGTGCTTGATGATGTGACCAAGTATGTTGGAGGGTGTAAGTTATGCTGTATTTCGAAGCTTCTAACAGGAAGAGGGGATTGTACCTACCACTACCGATTCCTTCTAGGCCATGGGAGAGCATATCTATGGATTTTCTAGGAGGGTTGCCGACTACCAAGCGTGGGCATGACTATTTGTACGTTGTGGTGGTCAGTAAGATGGTGTTTTTGATTCTTTGTAAGAAGACCGTGACGGGAGCGGGAGCAACACAGTTGTTCTTCGAGCATGTATGGAAGCATTTTGGGTTGCCGAGTTTGATAATTTCGGATCGGGATAGCCATTTTCTCGGATATTTTTGGGATTCTTTGTGGAGTTTTATGGACACTAAATTGAAGAAGAGCACGACCTTTCATCCACAAACAGACGGACAAACGGAGATAGTCAACCGGACTATGGTGCATATGTTGCGGGGGTATAATTCCAGGTATCCCAAGACTTGGGATGAGAGCTTACCATATTTGCATTTTGCTTTTAATCGGGCGATTCATGGATCTTCGGGAAAGTCACCGTTTGAGACTTGTTATGGATTCTTACCGCCTAGTCTGTTTGATCTTGTGTTTTCGAGTGAAGCTACGACGGACGGCAAGGAGGGGAATGAAAGGCAACATGCTCAACGATTTCTGGAGAAGATTGCACATATTCATGCCTCGGTTGAAGCACAGTTGAAGAAGTCACAAGCAAGGTACAAGGCAAAACATGATCAACATCGGGTTCCTTGTAACTTTGGAGCGTCTGATATGGTGTGGCTAAAATTGAGTAAGGAGAGGCTCAAATGAGAAGGGAAGAAGTTGAAACCGATACGTTATGGTCCATTTCGAATTCTCGATCAGATTGGCGACAACGCTTTCAAGCTCGATTTACCACCTTACTTAGGCATGTATTCGGTTATCAATGTCGAGTACTTGAAGTTGTTTGAGCCTCCATTACTGGATGATGAAGGTGATGACAAGATGATCTTGCCACATGTTGACGACTTGTGATTTGATAGAGAGGAGCCGCTGAAGGAAGATTACATTTTGGAGCGAAAGACGACTACGACAAGACGGGGAATAAAGGAGTCGTTTCTAATTGGACGTCAAGGTCAAGTTCCTAGCAAGGCTAAATGGTTCAACAGAGAAGGAGGGGCTCGCGAGTTTCCTCAACTGAAGTTCTAACTTGAACAGGACTTCAAGTTCCTAAAAAGGGGACCCATGATACAGGTGTATCTTCTCTTCGGAACTTAGCGATCCTCATGGAAGCTTGAGAATAGATGATTCTCATGATAGCATGAGAATAGAGGTGTCAAATAGTACAAGGGAACGCAGGTTGGAGCGAGAAACAAGGCAGCGAATCGAAGAGTCAAAGTATCCAGATTTCAGCTTGTGAGTCGACTCATACATGTACATGAGTCGACTCATCAGGTTGAGTCGACTCATGCCTGTCATGAGTCGACTCATGAAACTAAGCTCAGTTTGCAGTTAGTCTCTGACCAGTCAACTCATCAGTTATGAGTCGACTCATACGAGGTCATGAGTCAACTCATCTTAGTCATGAGTCGACTCATTGCTGGTCTTGAGTTCTGTCTAGTTTTGGACGAGTCGACTCATCTCAGTCATGAGTCGACTCATCAGAGTTTTTCAGATTCGTTAAGGACTCTATTTACGCGTTTTCCTGTTTGGGTTGGGTTTGGTTATTTACCACTTTATCATCCTCGTTTGTACACATATATAAGGGATTGTTTTAGGGTTTAAAACAATCAGAAAGAGTTTAATCAAGAGAGATTAAAAGTGTAATTAAGATTTGGAGAGCCTGTTCTTCAATTCTAGAGTGAGATTGTGAGGGATTGTAAATTGCATACTCATAATCTAGAGAAGGTATTTTCCTTCGCCTAAAACCTGAGTTATTCTTATGTTCTTATTATTTTCTCCTCTACCCACCTTTGATAATTCCGCGATCAAAGGTGTTCGCACGGCAACTCGTATCACCTCTTCAAAGAATCTTGACAGGAATAGTCTCTCTAGATCTACCCGCTTTTGGATACATCCAGCAGGTAGATTCCTGAACCATTCAAAAGCAACTTCCTTGAGGGTGCCAATGAACAATTGAACCAGTATGGCGTCGTTTGATATCACATTCCCAGTCTGTGACTTGAAATAATAGATATGTTGGTTCGGTGATCCCGTACCGTCAAAAGTTTGTAACGTCAGGACCTCAAACTTTGGAGGATAAGGGGCTGCATCCCATTCGGCAGGATAGGGCCTGGTAACTCCCTCATCTTGGAGCTCGCTTCTGTTAGCAATGGCATTGAGGCGGACTTCCAATTCTTCTATTTTGGCAGACTGGAGATTCTGCTCGTTCTCTGTCTCTCTTCCTTCATCAGAGGAAGATTTTAGGTTGTGGGCTTCTTGATCAGAGGCAACACCATCAACCACTTTTTCCTTCCCTTTGCTTGTGTGAAGTCGGGATGAAGACGTTTTTCCTCTTCGAGAGGATTCTTGCCTAGGTGGCGAATCTATCTTCTGAGATTTGAACTTGTCTGCAATGATTTGATTCATCAGGGCCAAGAGTTTATTGATGGCCCCCTGTTGAGATTTGATCATGGCCTCCTACTCATCAAGTCTCTTCGTGAGATCTTCATGGTTTCCCATCATATAAGCGGAGCTATCATGTTCAACAAAAGAGCTTGATGATTGGGACTCAGTAATGGCTGAGTGTTCATCACCGGAATTAGTTCCTCTGGCTAACCTTCGATAGTTGACAGGGAGAATGGCTCATGTTCGCGTCCGACTACGTTGGTAGACTCCTTCAAACTCGTTAGCGATTTCTCTGACGGTCGGTGAACGACTTGTCTCAGAGTCATCAAAACTAGGACCTGAGGCTTTCCCTCTGCCGATCACATTGATAGTGACCCCAGGATATTTAGTCTCTGGAGACTTCTTCCTGTAAGAACGTTGTCGTTGTTTGGGCAAAGTAATGTTCGTAAATTGGTCGAACACCAACAGTTTGGCCGCATATGAGCAGCATTGACATCCCGAGAGGACCGTAGGAATCAGTCGTTCATATTAGAATGAACGAATGACTTGTTGCATCGGTCTATCTCTCGATATGAACTTTCTCAAATCTGTTGTGAAGATTCGAGGAGAACTACTCACTGATCGTGAGGTTTGAATTAGAACCCCCAGTCCATTATTGGACAGGACTGGCTCTTGGTGAAGATGGATCTGATTGAGATGCCTTGAATCCATGAACTTCTTATATCCACCCCTCAATCTAGTCGTACTACGCAGAGTATTCGGAGGGTCTCGCCCCTGGTCGGGGGGTTCGAGGGGGATGGACTACCCCCCGGCGGGGTTCAGGGTAGCGCCCCGAAGTTCCACGGTATATACCAGATTCTGTATTGGATTTCATGACAAGCCTTTGTCAAAAGGTTTAGACGGTTGTTCCAATGAGATGAACGTCAGATTGTGCTACCACTTCTTTGTCAGAGAAGCTCATCCCCAGCAGAGTCGCCATCTTTTGTTTGGTAGAAAATTCGTAGTAAAAAGAATGAAGGAAAATTGATCTGTATTCCTTTAATCTTAATTACAATTTGGATTTCCGATTACAAAAGAGAGGAGAATTGATCTGGATTCTCCCCTTTGTTTAATTCTGGGTTCTTCACGGTAGCGATGAGATGCCTCCCTCAAATGCTCGCTGTTTGGGTCAAAAGTTGATATTTTCATTAGTGACGAACTCATTACAATTTTAGCCATTACAATAAGTTCAAAAAAAAAGAAAGAAAGTCGATCTTTTTATAAGATCTTCTTTACACAATGAAAATAAAGATTACAACTCTTGTCAAACAGCGCAACGGACGTTTATTACCCGCTGCTTGCGTGGGATCTTTGCCTGTGCTAAGGACGTTAATATCCATGGACCGCCACGGATCAGATCCGGTTGACAGATTGGTGATCAATGCTCTCTCTTCACGAAGGAAGTGATTGCAGTAGCGGAGATTTTGACTAAGAAAAATCACGACTCTTCTCGGGATTTAAGACCCAGCTTAAATCCGGAGGAATAGGGGACGGGTCTCAGATCTCTCGAACTCCACTCTTTATGCGTAGGAGATCGTCAAGATCTGCTAACCCTTGCTGTAAATTCGTGGCTCCACTCTCCAATCCGGCGGCGCTTCGCCCTCTTGATCTCCTCCTCTTGAAATGAGCACCCGAGCTCCTATTTATAAGCTTCGGGAGGGAGTATTTGGATAAGAACAAGGGATTCTTCTCTATCTTCAGTTGAGAACTGAATAACCATGGTATCAGATCAGTTGGAACGTCCAGGAACAAACAAATCCCAAGAAAAACCGTCAAAATCGAAAAATTACATTTCTGGCCGAACTGTCACCTGGTGGCTCGGCCATGGCCGAGCCACCATTTGGTGGCTCGGCCGCCGAGTCACCTTCTGGTAATCTGGCTTTGGGCCGAACCACTGGTTCGGCTGAGTCGTTTTGATGTGCCTCGGCCGCCAGCGGCTTTTATTGGTTTTCCGGGTTTTGACTTGTTTCGTCGTTACGCGTATTTCATCGTTTCGTTGATCTGTACGCTGTTTTAGTGGCCGATGAGCGTGCAGGCCATTTGTTGCGACCATTTGGTGGCTAGTGAGTACATGGGTCACTTGGAGGTGGCCGGTGAGCGCACAAGTTATTTGGTTCGCCATTTTGCTTCATGTGTTCATCGGTGTCGGATAATCCTCTAGACTTAGATAATGGCGTTCATCACATTCTCTCTATCTCGAGCTGCGTATGGATACCTATAGGTATTTTTAGACGTCTACAGATACCCCCTCCAAAGTATTTCAGACTCATTCTTTCACAGGGGAGTCTGGAATGCTTTGGATGTGATAGGCCCAACCTTCAGTCGGTGTGAAAGGACCTGTGAACTGCTTTAATTGTTGACTTCTTCAGCCTTCAATCTATCCAGTGCTTTGTTGAATAGATAAAGTTCTTCCGGCGCTGCGTTTATCATCTGACCATTGTCGAAGTCTTGAATTGGAATTGGTGAGTTAGTTTTGGCTCGTGTCATTGAGTTGACTTTGAACTAATTATCTTTGTCGTAACGCGTTGACCGGCGTTGACCTAGGGCTACACGTTGCTCGGCGTTGGCCTTAGGGTTTTGTATCGATCGGCGTTGACTTTCATCGCAACGCGTTGACTGGCGTTAACACAGTTTATACTCGTACATTTGCTGGAGTATACACAGTTTAAGCTCTTAAGGCATTGGAGCGTGACGATCCTAAATTTTAGGCTGCAGGGCCAACTATTAAAGTTGTTTCGTCTGCAGATATGGATCTTATCTTGAAGATGTTGTATTCTCAAATGATGAGACCAACTAATGAAGCTGATACGTTAATGACTCACATTTATAGAATTTTTAGCAAATTCTCAGCCATCAACGGGTTTGATTAGCCTTTACCGACTACTGTTTGAGTGGGGCTTGACTACCGTTTGAGTCAGGCCAGCATGCAGATTGTTTAGACCCATTCTGCATATAACGTTGTGCTAAAAGAGTTAACTCTTTTAGTGCTACGATATTAAATACGTAGAATTCTTCTTTCTCACGGGAGTAGACTACCCGGCAACGCGTGTTAGACGCTGACTCAGGATTTTTGGCATATCCTCAGCCTTCAACGGATTTGAGGTACCTTTACCGATTACTGTTTGAATCGGGCTTGCATGCAGATTGTTTAAGTCCGTTCCACATGTAACGTTATGCTAAAAGAGTTAACTCTTTTAGTACTACGATATTAAATACGTAGACTTCGTCTTTTTCACAGGAATAGACTAAACCAGCAACGCGTGTTAGGCGTTGACTTATCCCTACTCAGGATTCGGGATAAAATTCCCCATGCATAAAAGGCATGGATTTTTGTTGCTACGATGTTGAATACGAAGACTCAGTCATTTTTACGGGAACGAACCACCCAGCAGCATGGGTTAAGCGATGACTTATCCCTACTTAGGCTTCGGGATAAAATACCCCAGACTGGTATTCTGGTGTCTTTTTCAATCGGTAAAATACTAAACCGGCAACGCGTGTTAGGCGTTGACTTATCCCTACTCAGGATTCGGGATAAAATTCCTCATGCATAAAAGGCATGGATTTTTATTTTTACGATGTTGAATACGTAGACTATGTCGTTTTCACGGGAACGAACAACCCAGCAGCACGGGTTAAGCGCTGACTTATCCCTACTTAGGCTTTGGGATAAAATACCCCAGACTGGTATTCTGGTGTCTTTTTCATTTGGTGAAAGACTAAACCGGCAACGCGTGTTAGGCGTTGACTTACCCCTACTCAGGATTCGGGATAAAATTCCCCGTGCCTGTGAGGCATTGATTTTAGGAGTTAAAAAAAATGATGTCTTCTTCTTGGGGAAAAGACGATCTGATGTGGGAGAGGAAGAATTTTATATTCTCTTTCCCAAAGCTAAAGAGGAAGAATTTTATATTCTATCTCCAGTTGAAAAAGGAAACTCCAAGTGGGATCTCCACTTCAAGAATCCGGGAAGGCGAAACTAAGAGTGGGATCTCCACCCCAAGAATCAAAAAGATTCGGATAACCCTAACTGTCGGAAGGTTTGATTATCGAACTAAAGGTGGGTTCCTCGTTTATCGAGAATAAATTGTGGTTTTGGCCCTAACTATAGGAAGGTTTGACCAAGCGGGAGTTTAAGGTGATCCTAACTGTAAGAAAGTTTGATCACTCAATTTGGAAGTGGGCCTCTTGTTCATGGAAGGAATCGAGAGGAGATTTTGGTTGTGGTCCTAACTGTAGAAAGGTTTGATCGAATGAAAGTGAGAGTGTGAGATGACCCTAACTTTTATAGGTTTGATCACTCGATTTGTGAACCTCTCGTTCATTCAAGGAATCAAGAGGGGATTTTGACTGTGGTCCTAACTGTAGGAAGGTTTGACCAAGTGGACAGCGAGAGTGGGAGTACAAACTACAATGGGATTGTTGACTTGTACAAATCACTCAGTAGGGATTCTTAGTATTAAGTGATAAGGACTTAACACGAAGGGGCTTGACAATTCGTCAAGGATTAACAGATCAAAATTCTAAGCATTATATCCGGACTCTAACCATGAAAGTGTTGAATGCACGAACATAGCGGAAGTTTGAATGGATTAAACAGGAAAGAATTTTGGTGGTCCCACCGTTAATTACTCTGATCGGTGGAGGATTTTGTGGTGGGAGACTGTGAGTCATCAAACACCAATGAGAGTTTTGTGAGGGAAAATTGATCCAATGAAGTGATCGAATCTCATCTCAGCAAAAGAGTGTTCAGAAATCATAATAGGAGTTTAGTGTTTATCACTTTGTTCATATTGATCGCATTATCCCTAAGAATATTACGTTTAACATTCTTCCGGGAACTTCCCGTTACATGAATTATCCACCCCCAACTTTCTTTACAAAACTGGGTGTAACGAGGAGTACGTTATCCTCAGTCGCATGCTCGGGTTATCCTTAAGAATATATGATTCTCTAGGAACTTCCCGTTATATACATCATCCACCCCAAGCTTCCTTTACGAAACCGGGTCTAAAATTGTACTAAGTATCATGACTGGGTTATCCTTAAGAATATTACATGTAAAAATTCTCCAGGAACTTCACGTCAAGAGTAGGAAACAATTTAGACTCATATACCTATTGGAGTATTGAAAGGAGCAGTTTATACTCTTATACTTGTCGGAGTGCTCATTCGGCTTAATTGAGCGATATAACGCCGGCTTCAACCAAGGTTTGGATGCTATTCTTAAGAGCAAAGCAATCCTTGGTGGGATGAAGGACCCTCCTGTGGTACGCACAGTACTTTGGATCCACAGTATTGTCAGCTTCCTCCTGATTTGCGATAGGTGGTAGCTTGATCTTGTTGTTTTCAAGGAGGGATTCGAAGATGGCTGGAACATCTTCGTCCTTGAAGGAATACTATTTTTGGAGTTTCGGATCCGAAGTCTTTTGCTGTCTTCGGGGTTGTTGTTGCGACGTTTGATTAGCACCAACAGCAGCTGCAGGTGCCTTGCCCTTACCACGAGAGGCGAGCTTCGAGTTCGGAGGATTAGCCGTCGGTTGGCTCCTCTCGGCCTTATTCCTTCGGAGGAAGCGTTTGGCCCGCTCTCCGCGTATCTTCAACTCTTTCCAAGTGTTGGACGGTGCGACTCCTATAACTTCCAATATCTTAATAGATAGGTTGTTATGACATGTCTGGAGGATGAAGTCCTCCGTGATTGGATCTCGGCAGTTCATTGCTTTATTCCGGAAGCGCTTGACGAAGTCATCGACTATCTCATCATCTTCTTGTTTCTGATCGAAAAGTGTCCTGATGGATACCTCGTCGTCGTCGTCAAAGAAATTGTCGAGGAATGAACTCTCCATATCGTCCAAGTTGTTAATACTTCCGGGCTTAAGACGACGGTACCAAACGAAGGCCGACCCCCGAAGGGTACCAACGAATGACCGAACCATCAAAGTTTCATTGCCGGAGATCATGCCCAAGTGGGACTTGAAGTAGATCAAATGCTGAGTGGGCGAATCCTTCCCATCGAATGGTGTGAAGTTGATCAGGTTGGACTTCGCCGGATACGGGATCAAATCCCACTCTCTTGGGTAAGGACATGGGATACCAATCTTCTTTACCTCTCGATCAGACATCAGAGCGTTGATTTTTTTCTCGAGATCCTTTATCTTTTTGTCCTCGTCTGTATCATGCTTCGGACGATTTGTGAGAGGAACAACGAGGCAACCCCCAGTGTTGTCATCATTAGCGGGACCACCCCCGGTATTATTATCTTCAGTGGCACCACCCCCAGTGTTCTGATCAACGGGAGGGTTCTTAACATTGAGACGTTCATCCGCATCTGAATTGCTACTTGCTTGGTCAGCAATGTTGCGACAGCTGGATTCACCGAACTGATTGGACAGAGCCCGAATTTGTTGGTCATGCTCTTCCCTCATTCGTAGTATAGTCATTTCCATTTCGATCTTGAATGCCTCTTTCTGCTTGGCCAAGGCATCCTTAACCATTTTGGCTACTTCCTCGGTGCTAATCATAAACACTTTGCGGGATTGTCCCGGACTAGATATCGTATTATCAGAAGTGATGGCCGAGTTAGCATCCGATGCTTCATCATCCGAGGATAACCCTCTCTGCATTCTCTAATAGTCCCTTTGTCTAATAGTTCCTGATCATAACTGGGTTAGACGATGTGATACAAGCGGGTCAGAGCTAGAAGGTCGAATCGATTTTCCCTTATCAGCCATATTTATTGTGACTTCCGAAAGTTCATCACCTTGAACGGCCGATCGTTTCCTGTGGAAACGTCTTGGCTTGGACTTAGTCGCTCCGTTAGAGATCCTCTCAAATACCGAGACCCTCTGCGGAGCGGTCTTGGGGCAGCTACACACTGATAATACTGTCAAATACCGAGACCCTCTGCGGAGCGGTCTTGGGGCAGCTACACACTGATAATACTGCCCTGATAAGTTTGGCGCACGGGCAGTGAGATTTTGTTTTTCGGGTATATCTCTTCCGAGACTTGTTCATACCCCCAACCCGATAGTACAACTCATCGGTCAGATGACCGGATCAATCTATCGTGTGTTAGCATGACTCCCTGGTATAACACCATCGTTGACGAACACGTTTCCTTCTGAGAGCTTGCTGCCTTATTGGCGTTCTTAAGAGTCACGTGTTTAGAGCTGCGCTTTTGGGAGCGTGAACTCTTGACGGGCTCTTGGACTTCAATTCGTCGTCCGAAGCGGTCAAGTGTAGGGGTTTTCCCATTATAGGAAGGCTCTGACTTGTCACGAGGGTGTGTGCAACCCCTAGCTCGAGTGGTTACTCGGGGTTCAGTCACCGGACCCAAGCATTCTTTGATCAGAACTTTGCCTCGATCCTTGTGCAAAGGACCCAGGCGATCCATCAATCTCATCTTGAAACAGGATAAGTCTCCGTGGTCGTGAGGCTTCACCGGAAGTGCGAAATTTATCGGGACAGTAATAAAGGCCATCGAAAACCCAGACGTGACTGTAGGAAGTGAATCGGCCGTGAAATGGACCGAACCAGTCTGAGTTTTGCTCAAACCACCATTTGGTGGTTTGACATTGGCCAAGCCACCAAATGGTGGTTTGACATTGTCCGAGCCACTATTTGGTGGTTTGACATTGGCCGGGCCACCATTTGGTGGTTTGACTTTGGCCGAGCCACCATTTGGTGGTTTGACATTGGGCGAGCCACCATTTGGTGGTTTGGCTTTGGCCGAGCCACCATTTGGTGGTTTGACTTTGGCCGGGCCACCATTTGGTGGTTTGACTTTGGCCGGGCCACCATTTGGTGATTTGACTTTGGCCGGGCCACCATTTGGTGGTTTGACTTTGGCCGGGCCACCATTTGGTGATTTGACTTTGGCCGAGCCACCATTTGGTGGTTTGAATTTGGCCGAGCCACCATTTGGTGATTTGACTTTGGCCGAGCCACCATTTGGTGGTTTGACTTTGGCCGAGGCACCAATTGGTTTTCTGGTTTTTTCAATACCTTTGGGCACCATTTGGGTTGTTTTTTATGCCGGTTTGGACTTTGACCTCCAGACTCGACGTGATCTTGGTGGCTTCTTGACCACTTCTTTCTGCTTCTGCTTCTGTGCTTCTCGCACGAGGATCCGTACGTGCGCAATCAAGGCATGACGCTTCTGAATGCGCTCCTCGAGGGTTGAGCGGGTCTGTTTGACTTGGATCCATTCATTCGCTGTTGGCTTGGAGGATACGCCATTCATTTGTTGCTGAAGGGGTTTGCACCTTCTAGACTTCAGATCCGCTTCATAGCAAATCCCGTCAACCGGCTCCAAAGCCTACCGAGTCAACGCGCAAGTCATTGGCGTTGTCTTTGGCATGCCCTCTTTGATAGGGTTGGCGTGCCTTCTGCAATTAACTCCTTGGTGGAGGAAAGGTCCAGATCTGTAGATCCGGGCTCATTGGAGGCCAGAGGGGCATTATAAGGTGGGGTTGTAGCGACAATGGGGGCCTTGATCTTCCTGCGCTTGCGAGGGGCGGAGGATCTAGAGGAGGAGGACGACAGATACTCCTCGAATTTTAGTTGGTCGAACTCGTACTCAACCCTTCGTAAACCGGGATCTGGATCCGTGGTTGCGGCACGACAGCTTCGACAGCGAAGCTGTTGGCTCCCACTGTGGTCGCCAGCTTGTTTGGGTCAAAAGTTGATATTTTCATTAGTGACGAACTCATTACAATTTCAGCCATTACAATAAGTTCAAAAAAAAGAAAGAAAGTCGATCTTTTTATAAGATCTCCTTTACACAATGAAAATAAATATTACAACTCTTGTCAAACAGCGCAACAGACGTTTATCACCCGCTGCTTGCGTGAGATCTTTGCCTGTGCCAGGGACGTTAATATCCGTGGACCGTCGCGGATCAGATCCGGTTGACAGATTGGTGATCAATGCTCTCGCTTCACGAAGGAAGTGATTGCAGTAGCGGTGATTTTGACTAAGCAAAATCACGGCTCTTCTCGGGATTTAAGACCAAGCTTAAATCCGGAGGAATAGGGGACGGGTCTCAGATCTCTCGAACTCCACTCTTTATACGCAGGAGATCGCCAAGATCTGCTAACCCTTGCTGTAAATTCGTGGCTCCACTCTCCAATTCGGTGGCGCTTCGCCCTCTTGATCTCCTCCTCTTGAAATGAGCACCCGAGCTCCTATTTATAAGCTTCGGGAGTGTTCACGGGAAAAATTGTATCTTTCTTCATTGATTCCATTGCACTCAAGTAATCGTTTATCGGTTACAAAGATCTGGTCTTTTTATAAGATCCGGTTACAACGAGATCAAAAAAGGAAATAAAAATTACAACTTTTCTCTTTTGTCGAACAAATCGCGAGCTCCTGTTTTGCAGTCGCTCACTTTGTGGGTTCTTTGCCTGCGCCGGGGTTTATCCGTGGACCACCGCGAGATCTAGATCCGGTCGGATCTACGCAGTACGACGGGTATTATTTCACGAAGGAAATAATAGCCGGGGGGGATTAATTCACCAAGGAAATAATCGCCCAAATCTCGGGATCAAAGACCAAGCTTTGATCCGGAGTACGCCTGCGTAGATCTGAGATCTGGGCCGGCCACCTATAGGTGGCTCGGCCACCGAGCCACCTATAGGTGGCTCGGTTTTGGCCGAGCCCCTATAGGTATTTGGGTTCCATCGTTTTCTGTCTTTCGGTTCTGTCCGTGATTCGGTTGTGTGGTTGACTTGTTCGGACTCGATTCGTTGACCTGATTCCTGATATGCCAGTAAATCCGCCTCGGTGTTTGAGTTCAAATCCGTTCTATGGTTGGATGACTCGTTGACTCACCGAACTGTTAGCTTGATTCCGCATGTGAATGGATGTATTCCATTGTTTGCGTGTAGTTCGTTTGCCTCGTTGCCTTGTTAATCCGCTTCGTTGCGTGTCACTTGGCTTTGGCGTTGTGGATTGACGCTCGTGTTTGGATACGTCGCCCCATGATTCGTCGGTTTGTGCCGAGCTGTGCTAAGGGACCTATAAGCAATTTTATACGCCTACAGATACCCCCTCCAAAGTATTTCAGTCTCGTTCTTTTATAGAAGAGTCTGGAATACTTTGGATATGATTCTCCCAACCTTCAGTCGGTGTAACGGGACCTTGGAATGGCTTCTGTTCTTGATTCCTTCAATCCTTCAGGCTATTCGGTGCTTTGTCGAATGTCTGTAAGGTTCTCGGTGCTGCATTTATTGTCTGACCGTTGTCGGAATTTTAAACTTGAAGTCGATTCCTAATTTTCTAATCTTTAGCTCATGCTTGTTGGTTCAACATAGAACTGATTGTTGGCGTTGAGTCTTTATTTGCAACGCGTTGTCCGGTGTAGTGTTGTTGAGTTATCCTTAAGAATATTTCTTAGAAAAATATTCTCCAGAAACTTCTCAACTAAAAATAGGGCATAGTTTATACTCGTATACCTTATTGGAGTAATTTCTGTGCCCGAATGAGCTGAACCGGTCTGGTAATGAGCTGAACCGGCTTGATAATGAGCCAAAAAAGACAGTGATTAGGCTCAAAAAAATCCTCCGACCCTTCCGAACATAGGGGAGAGGAGTGAATAAATAATGGACTGAACCGCCGGGCGATTTGAAGTTGTTTTGACACTCGGTTCAGCTCTAATTTGAATTTTGGTTCAAACCAGGTCTGGTCCGGTTCAACTTGGCTTGATTCAACATTATAAAAAGGGGTCTTTTTCTGCTCATTAGGGCCGGCCCCCCTCTCTCCCCTATTTTTGGATTTCTCTTCCCTCGTGCATCCGTTCTTCCTCAAATCTTCATATTTGTCTTAGATTCGTCCTTCCTTTTGATCTTTGACTGAGAAATCCCTCAAAATTTCCATATTTAGAATTTCTCTCAGGCCCCTCGAGCGCGTGGTTCGAGCCTCTTTCAAGATTTGATTTTTGTCGGATCTTCGAGCTTTCTCTTAGGTAAATCTTCCCCAAATTTAGCATATTTCATGCTTAATTAAATTTCTGAACTTGCGGGGTCGCATGTGAGGGTTAGGACTAGGATTTGGCGCCTCGAGCTCATCTTTCAGAGGGGTAGAATAAAAAGGGGAATTTTTTTTCTAATCCCTTAATTTATTTTGTAGGTCACCATGTCTCGTACTGTGAGAGGTCAATCCTCTACTGCGTCGGCTGATGGCGCGCCTCCCTCTTACGCTGGTGAGCTATATTTTTTTTTGGAAATTTATAAATTAGTCCATTTTTTCTTAGAAATTTGCAAATTGGTCCTTTTTATCCCCATTTTGTTCTCCTTGGTGGGTCCATTTTTTCTTAGAAATTTGCAAATTGGTCCTTTTTATCCCCATTTTGTTCTCCTTGGTGAGGCAACCGGGAAGAGCCTTGATTCTCCTTGGTGAGGATCGACGCTTTAAAGATGGGTTTTGCTTGGTCAAAACCATATCTCAAAATCGATAAAGGGGCGTTTTGACGCTGCATTGTGCTTTATAAGGCAGGGATATGTTTTTTGATATATCTTACCTTATAAGTGCATAATGTGGCCAAATCGTCTCACCTTTTATAAGGCAGTGACTCTATCTTACCCGTTCGTAGGATGAGTTCAACTTCCTTTTATAATTGAGACTAACAAATGTTTAACTGTTTATTTCTAGTGGGATATCCTTCTGGAGCGTTCTCATCTCATGCAGTGTACGGGCGTCGTGGCGAGTATTATTCGACTTCCGACGATTTTTCGCCTATCACAGTTATTTCTCGGTTTGCTTCGGGCACGTCGACAGAGGTTGCCCAAGTGGTGAAGGAAGGTGGACATCGAGCTCTTCGCCAGTTGATTACAGATGCGCCTTTCGTGAAGGATACCAGTTCTATTCAGCCTCTCAGGAAGACCGACTTTTTATTTGGTGACTCTGCCAGAGATCTGGATGCAGTGTTTATTGACGCCGAGCAGTGGCTTCATAAAACTGGCAGTGGTTTTATATATTTGCCGAAGATTCCTCGTCATCGTTTGTTGACTGAGCTCAGGCGTCAGGCTGTGACACGGGAGATGTCGTAGCGCTTGATGGAGGAGCATAAGAGCGTTCACTGTGGCTACATCACTCATCAGGCAGCTCCTAGTTCGAGCAAGAGTCATATCACTGGATTGCATCCTGGAGTACTGGGGTTGGATGCACCGCCGCGTAACGAACTTCTTGCCTCTGCTTCTACTTTGAAGAATCGCCTCGCTGCCTTAGGAAGGGAGATGCGTGCGACACGTCACAGATTTTATGGCTGGGTCCATTCCTTGGACAAGCTTTGGTGGACTCGCATGACGAAGTATGTCTTAAGCCGATGGAGCGAGGAGTTGCATGCTTGTGGTCTATATGCAGCCGTTCGTGCCACCATGTATGGTTTTCCTGTCAGCGCGAAGCATTTCTTCGCCTTGTGCGAGCTTTATACTCCAGATTCGAACACTTTTCTGACCCGGCAAGGGGAGTTGGGCTTGGCCCTCCATGAGATGCACAGGATTTCTGGTTTGCCCATGGGACAGATGCTATATCAGGAATATTTTCCCTCCAACCAAGAATTAAGTCAGCTGAAGGATCGCATGCTCGACCGCTACGAGACTTTATGGGACCTCACATGTCACTATCATATCGCTTTGGCGCAGTCTGAACCTTTAGCGAAGATGACTAAATCTCATGTGAGCTAGAAGCAGTTTGCGTCTTATTTGTTCAGGAATCTAGAGAGCAATTCTGGCGAGGCTATTTGTGAGCTGGCACCATGAAGGAAATCGTGCTATGTCTACATGCATAATACACAGCGGAAGACATGTATGTACAAAAATACTAAGCATGTAGAGAGCATGAAATATTCATATGGATCGTCTAATTAAATCTAACATGATCCTTATTATTAAGTGAGCATACAAGAGTTAGAAAGTCATACTTTCGTAGCGTGATTCGATGAAAGATCGAATAACCCCTAGCTCTTGCTCCTTGTAGTAGAAAATCTCCTTGTAGTGGATCTCCAAGTCTTCAAGTGAGCTTGATAAAATGGGAGTCTTCTTAAGACACAAGGCAAGATATCCACCCCGGGGTTCTTAAAATCCTACTACTTCCTCTTGCTCAAAGATTGCTAAAGTTTAGTAAGAGGAGAGCTCTCTTTTATTCTCTTATGGAAAAAACACTTAGCCAATTTTTCATTAACCTTTCCATAAGAAAAAGAGCTCATATTTATAGAGTGAAATGTGTTCATGATATGAATGACTCATCCTATGAGTCATGCAATGAATCATCAAAAATTAATGATTAATCAAGTGAGTCATGCAATGAATCATCTTATGAATCATTACATTTCAAAACCATGTGCTAATAAACCATGTGCTCAAACCATACCACTAAGTGACTCATCTCATGACTCATTATACATGGTATGTGTATTTCATAAATGAGAATACCAAATTATTATCACTAATACAGTATTTCATAAATACGGTATATAGTATTATTCCAATCTTTAACTAATTAGTCACTATATGACCAAATAAATCAAGAGTTGACCAAAAGTCAACTGTTGACCAAAAAGTCAACTAGTTGACTAAAAGTTAACTTTATGGGAAAAATACTGGAATTCATTTCCTAAGCACATAGCATTCCGATTTTACCGATATACATAACCGTTTATGTGTATCCGGAAGAAATCATATATGCGTATCAATCATACGCATCACTCCATAAATTGTGTTTCATAGGATTCAAGTACGCGCTTGGTGTGACTCTAGGGCCCAACTTAAAAAACTCGGTAGTGGATCATATCCATAAGTACAACAGAGGTGCTAGCTACACATGAAGACCACCCGGGTATAAGTTGTGATAAAGGTCTGCAAGATGCTTATCCAATTTTATCAGGACCACTCAATGATAATACCGTACAGTCCGGTCTCTTCGTCAAACCATGTCAAACTATTGAGCCTAGGGTATGGCAAACTGTCAAACCCTAATAGCTTGATTAGTGTTTATTGATATTAAACTCATAACCTATAAGATCAAACTGACACTCAGTTTATCTTATTCACCTTGGCCAAGGATTTCCAGGCTATAGTTATATCAAACAATCTTATGACATCAACCCCTATACTGGGAGAGACGAATCCCTTCTTGGCATCTCAATATCTACTTATGTCTCGGGATGTACCCAACAAGAACCGTTATGCACAATTCAATAAGAACTGTGGTTAGGTAAAAGTCTAAATACATCTTTACTGACATATAAGATATTGCACTCATGCCTCAGGTCAAGAGACTACTATGTACTATATCACTTGAGAACTTCTATTTGACAGTTAAGTATATTACCAACTAGATGTTCTCGGCGAGTCGTTCAGTCAACTCATTCACTAATGAGTCACCTGTATACTGTATCTTGATGTCTCACATCAATGATCTAAGAGATTGATCATCTCCTTCAAAAGGAGAAATAAAGCATACACTAGTCTAAACCAAAGTGATGATGTCCTATCTCAACACTTCATCAACTAGGAACATTTTAGAATATACGTTACCGACTAATCAGATCTCTTCATTACGATCACTATCCGAAATGTCTGATAGTCTAGTATTTATTCTAAGGACATTATCTGTATATTTAGAACATCAGATAAATCTGACCAAAATAGCATACTATCATTTTGAACAAGGATGTTATATACATATAGGCGCCAGCAGCCGTGCTCCGCCGTCGAGTCCACCTGAGCCGCCGCTGCCTTGAGCCGCCGAGCTTCGACGAAAACCCCCAAACCCCCAGCTCACTGTCCTTTGTTCAGATTCGTCGTAGTCTCGTCGTTTCGTTCGATAATATTCCGAGCGCCAGCAGCCGTGCTCCGCCGTCGAGTCCACCTGAGCCGCCGCTGCCTTGAGCCGCCGAGCTTCGACGAAAACCCCCAAACCCCCAGCTCACTGTCCTTTGTTCAGATTCGTCGTAGTCTCGTCGTTTCGTTCGATAATATTCCGAGGCAAGATCCCGCATCCCTTGATCTATTTTTCCTTTATTTATATTTGTTAATAATTGATTGCATAGAATAGACTGTGATATGTAATTGCCTGCGTGAGTTTTGTTGATGAATGATATTAATTACGATATACTTTTCATAAAAAGAATATTTTTAGATTTGTTTTAAAATTATTATTGTAAGAAAAGAAGTTGATTTTGAAAAAGGGGTTAGTTTTGAATTAATATAACGAGAAAGAATTTTTAAAAGAATTTTTGGAATAAATAAATTTATGATCATGACGATTGGAAATTACGAGATTTCATGCGTAATTATTTGATAGTTGTAGTTTCATCTTGCATGTTTTTTGTAGTTGTTCACGTTTCCTGTTCATGATTCATGACACTATTATATAGTATTCATTGCATTTATACCCTGTTATAGTTGAGAATCGCGAGTATGGCTTGACCGTAGTGACCTGTGAGATATGAGTTATTAACTTGGACTTGGGATGGGAAAGTCTTGGTTCATGTTATCGGATATGTTGTTTATTTCCAGGCTCGCACCAGTGAACCGATACGCACTGGATTAGTTTGTTAGGCCAGTGAACCGATACGCACTGGATAGTCTGTTAGGCCAGTGAACCGATACGCACTGGGTTAGTCTGTTGGGCCAGTGAACCGATACGCACTGGGGTTAGACGGTTGGACCAGTGACCTATTATAGGATGGCTAGTTACATGACTCGTTCTTGGTTAAGTATGAGTTCTTGTGAGATATAAGCTAGTTGTGTTTCCTTTCATACATAGATCGGGATTAATATTTAATTATTTACAATTCGAGACATATGGTATATACATGAGGGTTTCCTTGTTTGGATTATTTCGCTCGACGTACTACGTCTCGAGTTGTAGATTTTTAAGTATTAATTCCATCTATTGTATGACCTTGTTGCTTGGATGATTAGACTGATCGTTAGCTGCATGACCTCGTTACCTGTCGTTCGACCGTTTCTACTTTCCTTGTGGGATCTTGCCGTACGTTATGTGCGCTGACGTACACCTGTTTTCTCTGGTGTACGTCAGATTTAGAGGAAGAACAGGTCTAGCTTGGAGATACGCCAGGAGCCAGATGATTCTCAGTAGGAGTACCTTGCAGACGTAGCAGAAGAAGAAGCCGAAGCTTAGTCATCTCTTTTATTATCTGTTGGTCCTTAGTTTACTTTTGTAGTTCTTTCTACTTCTGTTGATCGATGTATATTATACTTTCCAGTATTTCATTCAGATCGTTTTGTATATGGGCATGTTGGCCTGCATATTATGTCTGGGATGATATTCATTTATGATATGTATTATTTTATTCTGTGTTGTTCATTATATTCTTGCTATCTGTGATCGGGGACCTGTGACTTCGCATTGTTTGTATTTCTTGACGCTTAGCGTATTAGATTGAGAAGACGGGGTCTAGCACTTATCTCTTCTCAGTCTAATACGTCGCGGGCTTGTTCACGTTCCGGTTCCCGGTATTTTGGGAAGCGGAGCGTGACAGAGCTCCACTGTAGTTTTTGTTTGACATTTGAGGACTACTCTCTAGATGTTGTAAAGGTTGTATGCCTTATTTCCTTTACTCAGATATTTTGTATTTTGAGACTTGTTGAGAACTCCAGTTTATCTACTTCAGCCATTGACTATGTATTTTTGTATGTTGGATGATGAGACATCTATGTGGTTATTATCATTTCATCCGTTATCACTTGTATTATCTTTTACTTGCTTTTGTACCTACACCTATTGTTGACTCTACTAGAGAGATGTTAATTGTGATGGTGAAACATATTATTGCACGGTGTGGTGCATGGCAGGTTTGACATTCTTGGTTTCACCTTGGACTACAGCCTTGTGTGAACCCAGGGGCGTTATAGTTGGTATCAGAGCTCTAGTTCCAGTATCCTTAGGATCATCCTGTGTCGAATCGTGGAGCTAGGATAGAGTTTCTTAGGATTCATGTATAGAGTCCGTAAGGAGTTCTTAGTATGAGTGAGGACGATATATGCGTATATCTCAAAATTTGAGATTTTTTATGATAACTAATTTGTGTAAATTTAAAGTATTTGTGTGAATACTATATGTTGTGAAAATTGTAATTTTGTGTAAATTTAAAGTATTTGTGTGAATACTATATGTTGTGAAAATTGTATTGTGATACGTTATTTATAAAGGTCTATTTTGACTCATGAACTCTTATTTTCTTATCATCAGAGAGAGAGAGAGAGATGTCAGGACGTGGTAGACCTCGTACTCGGAGAGCTGGACATGCAGAGTCACAGCAGACCCCATCTGAGCAGCTGTCAGCTCAATCCGAGCATCAGCAGACTCCACCCGAGCCGCAGCAGGCTCCTCAGTATTTGGTGGATATCATGGGTCCTCTTATTGCCAAGATGACAGCTATTGAGGAGTTGGTGACGACTCATATAGCACCACGGACACCACAACCACCAGTAGCTCAGAAGCAGGGGATACCCACTGTTCCTGTCAGAGAGAGATCCCCAGAGATCTCGCCTGCAGCTGTTCCTCTAGCAGTCCCAGATAGAGCCACAGAGCAGGAGGCTTGCCTCCGTATGGTAGAGAGGTACCAGAAGATGAGGGCATCAGAGTTACAGGGGTCACCAGTCCCTCTTGCAGCCCATAAGTGGAAGGAGGACGTGAGCAATATACTTGACATACTCAGTGTTGATTCAGTCCAGAAGCAGAGGTTGGCATCCTACAGTCTGAAAGGAGATGCCGGGAGATGGTACCGACTTCAGTTTACGCCAGAGCAGAGGATGACCCTCATATGGGAGGACTTTATATACTTCTTTGATGGGCAGTACATTTCTTCTGCAGCACGAACTGGGAAGGAGCTTGAGTTGTCCTGGTTGATTCAGGGGGACACAACAGTTGCAGATTTTGAGAGAAGGTTCATGGAGTTGCTACATTTCACGGGTATGTGGCAGACAGGAGAGCGACAGGCTCAGATGTTCTTAGCAGGACTTCGCCCTAATCTCCGCCAGTACCTCGTCTCGAGAAGATTCTATTCAGTTAGGGAGATAGCTGAGGCCGCCACTTCACAGGAGATTGAGACTATCATGTTCCAGAAGGATAAGGAAGGTAAGGCCAAGGCAGGACAGAGCGGGGATAAGGGCAAGAACAAGAGATCTTTTTCTGGACCTCAGCAGCAGCATCAGGGCCCTTATAAAAAGAGACCCCAACAGGATTAGAGGGCGCTTCAGCAGCGCAAGTTCCAGGGATCTTGTTATAATTATCGCAAGGTCAGGCATAAGGCATCGGAGTACCGTAGCGCACCAGCAGGAGCCCAGTAGGGCAAGGGTCCGAACCAGCAGCAGCAGCGACAGCAGGGCAGAGGTCAGGGCCAGCAGAACAGGCTTGAGGCACCACCAGCAGTTCAGAGGACTGAGGGACAGATCCGAGCAGTTCAGGAGGTTCCTCAGGGGTAGATTGTCCCATATTCTCCAGCTCCAGTAGCAGAGCAGTCTTTAGCCACAGGCAGAGTATATGCAGTAGTTCCCCGTGATCATGGAGCTAGCGGAGCTGTAGTGGAGGGTACGATCCTTGTGGATTCTTTCCCTGCCCGTATTCTTTTTGATTCGGGAGCTTCGCATTCTTTCATCTCTCATGCATTTATGACTAGACTCCAGCTCATAGCTCAGCCGCTAGACACCCCTTTATCAGTTTCCACCCCTTTAGGTGAGGTATCGCTT
>NC_033800.1:146291101-146296424 GCF_001876935.1 Asparagus officinalis | reverse complement strand
TGTGGCTTGACGACGCGAGGGTCGCTGTGGCTTGACGACGCGAGGGTCGCCGTGGCTTGGCGACGCGAGGGTCGCCGTGGCTTGGCGACGCGAGGGTCGCTCACATTTCCAAAGTGGTGACGCGGGGATGACATCCGCGTCTCAGAATGAGCTATTTGACTTGTAGCTTCTTCTGTGGTGCATTGCAAGGACCGTTGTTCAGTAATCCTGGCTTTAACTGTTGTGGAGTGTGAAAGTCGTCAGATTGTAACTTTCACTGTAGATTGTGAAGACTGCTGAATAGAGTTTTCATCCGTCGTCGTGAAGGTCGTCAGATTACAGCCTTCTGGAAGTCGTCAGATTGTAACTTCCATCATCGGTGGTTGATGGGGGATAAGCTATCTATTGTGATTTTTAGACAGCCTACAGAACCCCCTCCAAAGTTTTCGAAAGTTCGCGGTTGACTGGGATGAATTTTCGGAATACTTTGGATCTTAACTCTGATCGTAGAGCTGTTAATTCCTTGTTGTAAAGGAGCCGTTCTCTGCACTTGCTTTGAAGGCATCTTGGTTGAAGGGATTTGCTACGTAGGACCTTTGTGAAGGTATGCGTCATAATCCTGCTTCTGGAATGCGGGGGTGGACCCCTGCGTTTTGAATTTGAGACGCGAGGCTGACTTCGGCGTTTTGGATTTGAAACCCGGGTGTGACCTTGGCGTCATGATTTTCGTACCACTGGTCTGACCTTAGCGTTTGGTTTTCGCATCGCTGGTCTAACCTCGGCATTTTGACTTGAAACGCGGCTATGACTTTGGCGTTATCGTCTTCGCGTCGCGGGTCTGACCTTGGCATTTTGACTTGAAACGCGGCTATGACTTTGGCGTTATCGTCGTGAGACGCGGAGGTGACTTTCATGCATTTTTGACTAAGTCTTTGAGACTTGTCTTCAGCTTATTCG
Organism: Asparagus officinalis; assembly: GCF_001876935.1. Classification (NCBI taxonomy): domain Eukaryota; kingdom Viridiplantae; phylum Streptophyta; class Magnoliopsida; order Asparagales; family Asparagaceae; genus Asparagus; species Asparagus officinalis. The sequence goes on along the minus strand of NC_033800.1, from coordinate 146,295,488 downwards.
TTTCAAGTCTTGGCTCACGTCCATTAAGCTGGTGGGCCTGAAAACATGCATAGGATTTTTGGCAAACCCTCAGCCATCAACGGATTTGATAAGCCTTTACCGACTACCGTTTGAATCGGGCTAGCATGGGGATTGTCTAAGTCCGTTCCACATGTAACGTTGCGCTAAGAGAATGAACTCTCTTACGGGCTAGCGTGTGGATTGTCTAAGTCCGTTCCACATGTAACGTTGTGCTAAGAGAATGAACTCTCTTAGTCTTGATGCTATGATTTTGAATACATAGACTTTGTCATTTTCACGGGGAAAGACTAACCGGCAACGTGTGTTAGGCGTAGGCTTATCTCTAATTAGGGATCGAGATAAAGTCCCCCATGCGTGTGAGGCATGGATTTTGATGTCCTTTTCACGGTAAAAGACCAACCGGCAACGTGTGTTAGACATTGACTTATCCCTACTTAGGATTCAGGATAAAATTCCCCATGCGTGTAAGGCATGGATTTTGGCATTATTAATAACGACCTACTACGATATTGAATACGTAGGCTTTGCTATTATTGCGGGAATAGGCTACCCGGCAGCATGTGTTAGATGCAGACTTATCTCTAATTAGGGATCGAGATAAAGTCCCCCATGCGTGTGAGGCATGGATTTTGATGTCCTTTTCACGGTAAAAGACTAACCGGCAACGTGTGTTAGACATTGACTTATCCCTACTTAGGATTCAGGATAAAATTCCCCATGCGTGTAAGGCATGGATTTTGGTGCTACGATATTGAATACGTAGGCTTTTGCTATTATTACGGGAATAGGCTACCCGGCAACATGTGTTAGACATTGACTTATCCTTACTTAGGATTCAGGATAAAATTCCCCATGCGTGTAAGGCATGGATTTTGGCGTTATTAATAACGACCTACTACGATATTGAATACGTAGGCTTTGCTATTATTACGGGAATAGGCTACCCGGCAACATGTGTTAGACATTGAATTATCCTTACTTAGGATTCAGGATAAAATTCCCCATGCGTGTAAGGCATGGATTTTGGCGTTATTAATAACGACCTACTACGATATTGAATACGTAGGCTTTGCTATTATTACGGGAATAGGCTACCCGGCAACATGTGTTAGACATTGACTTATCCTTACTTAGGATTCAGGATAAAATTCCCCATGCGTGTAAGGCATGGATTTTGGCGTTATTAATAACGACCTACTACGATATTGAATACGTAGGCTTTGCTATTATTACGGGAATAGGCTACCCGGCAGCATGTGTTAGATGCAGACTTATCTCTAATTAGGGATCGAGATAAAGTCCCCCATGCGTGTGAGGCATGGATTTTGATGTCCTTTTCACGGTAAAAGACTAACCGGCAACGTGTGTTAGACATTGACTTATCCCTACTTAGGATTCAGGATAAAATTCCCCATGCGTGTAAGGCATGGATTTTGGTGCTACGATATTGAATACGTAGGCTTTTGCTATTATTACGGGAATAGGCTACCCGGCAACATGTGTTAGACATTGACTTATCCTTACTTAGGATTCAGGATAAAATTCCCCATGCGTGTAAGGCATGGATTTTGGCGTTATTAATAACGACCTGCTACGATATTGAATACGTAGGCTTTGCTATTATTACGGGAATAGGCTACCCGGCAACATGTGTTAGACATTGACTTATCCTTACTTAGGATTCAGGATAAAATTCCCCATGCGTGTAAGGCATGGATTTTGGCGTTATTAATAACGACCTGCTACGATATTGAATACGTAGGCTTTGCTATTATTACGGGAATAGGCTACCCGGCAACATGTGTTAGACATTGAATTATCCTTACTTAGGATTCAGGATAAAATTCCCCATGCGTGTAAGGCATGGATTTTGGCGTTATTAATAACGACCTGCTACGATATTGAATACGTAGGCTTTGCTATTATTACGGGAATAGGCTACCCGGCAACATGTGTTAGACATTGACTTATCCTTACTTAGGATTCAGGATAAAATTCCCCATGCGTGTAAGGCATGGATTTTGGCGTTATTAATAACGACGCCATCCTATTGAAGAGGATTGGCAAGTTGATGGACTATCAGAGGTAACTGTTAACGTAATAGTTTTGGTGGATTTTGTGGTTGACAGAGGTATTCTATTAAACATAACAACTCAGAAACTTTATTATTACGTGATAGTTTTGGTAGATTTTGTGGTTGACAGAGGTATTCTATTAAACATAACAACTCAGAAAATTTATTACTCAGAATCCAATGAACTACAAATAAATCAACCCCCAGTCTTGAATAAGTGCATGGGGAAAAAGGGTAGACATGGCACGTCGCCTAGTGGGCCACAATCTAACGAGCTTGACTATCAGAGGTAGTTGTTTAACGTAATAGTTATTGGAGACCCGGCATCCTACTGAAGAGGATTAGCTTCAGTGGTCGTAGTATCTTCTGGTTCTGACTGGGAAGAATGAGCTTGGTCCGATTGCTCAGGAGAAGATTGGGCTTGGTCCGATTGCTCGGGCTGATCTTGCCCACTTTGTTCTTCAGCTTTGATCCTGGCAATAATCTTCTGAGCCTGTTCGCCTTGAGAGATCAGTTGTCTCCAAGAACGACATTCTGCAACCCCTATTCGAGCTAGGATGTTGGTCTGCAGGTTGTGTCGACAGGTCTCTACTAAGGTAGACTGTGTCATACCTGACGAACACCGGAGAGCCATGGTTCGGAACCTTTTAACGAAGGCTTTGACGGACTCCCTCTTCTTCTGCTTAGTGGTGAGAAGGGTATGGATGGAGACTTCCGTATCCTCTTCAAAGAATCTCGACAGGAAGAGTCTCTCTAGATCTGTCCACCCTTGGATACATCCCGCAGGAAGTTTTCTGAACCATTCAAAGGCAACTCCCTTAAGGGTGCCAATGAACAATCGAGCCAGTATGGCATCGTTTGATATCACATTCCCAGTCTGTGACTTGAAATGATAGATATGTTGGTTCGGTGATCCCGTGCCGTCAAAAGCTTGTAGCGTCGGGACTTCAAATTTTGGAGGATAAGGGGCTGCGTCCCATTCGGCAGGGTAGGGCCTGACAACTCCCTCATCTTGGAGCTCGCTTCTGTTAGCAATGACATTGAGGCGGGCTTCTAATTCCTTAATTTTAGCCGACTGAGGATTTTGCTCATACTCCGTCTCTCTTCCTTCATCAGAGGAAGATTCCAAGTTGTGGGCTTCTTGGTCAGAAGCCGTGTCATCAACCATTTTTCCCTTCCCTTTGCTTGTGTGAGGTCGGGACGAAGACGTTCTTTCCCTTCGGGAAGATTCTTGCCTGAGTGGCGAATCTGTCTTCTGAGATTTGGCCTTGTCTGCGACGAGTTGAGTCAACAGGGTCAGGAGTTCATTGATGGCCTCTTGCTGAGATTTGAGCATGGCCTCCTGCTCATCAAGTCTCTTCGCGAGATCTTCATGGTTTCCCGTCATATAAGCGTAGCTCTCATGTTCAACAAAAGAGCTTGATGACTGGGACTCTGCAATGGCTGAGTGTTCATCATTGGAATTGGTTCCCCTGGCTAAACTCCGATAGTTGACAGGGGGAATGGCTCCTGTTCGCGTCCGAGTATGTTGATAAACTCCATCAGACTTATTCAGGAAGTCTTTCAAGCCAGGAGACTGATCGTTCTCTGACTCATCGGAACTAGGAACTGATGATCTCCCTCTGCCGATCATGTTAGAAGTGACTCTAAGGTATTCATCCTCAGAAGTCTTCTTCTTGTGTGAACGCCGTCGTTGGTTGGGTAAAGCAACGTTCGTAAATTGATTGAACACCAGCAGTTGGGCCGCATATGAGCAGCATTGGCATCCCGAGAGGACCGTAGGAATCAGTCATTCACGTTGGAATGAACGAATGACTTGTTGCATCGGTCGTGCTCTCGATGTGAACTCTCTCGAATCTGTTATAAAGATTCGAGGAGAATTACTCACTGATTGTGAGGTTTGAACTGGAACCCCCAGTCCATGATTGGACAGGACTGGCTCTTGGTGAATATGGATCTGGTTGAGATGCCTTGAATCCATAAACTTCTTATATCCGCCCCTCAACCTAGTCGCGCTACGCAGAGTATTCGCGGTATTGGATTTGGAACTTGGGACGCGAGGGTCGCGTTTGGCATTTGAAACGCGAAGGTCGCGTTCGGCACTTGAAACGTGAGGGTCGCGTCTGGCACTTGAAACGCGAAGGTCGCGTTTGGCACTTGAAACGCGAAGGTCGCGTTTGGCACTTGAAACGCGAAGGTCGCGTTTGGCACTTGAAACGCGAAGGTCGCGTTTGGCACTTGAAACGCGAAGGTCGCGTTTGGCACTTGAAACGCGAAGGTCGCGTTTGGCAC
>NC_033800.1:146241993-146289865 GCF_001876935.1 Asparagus officinalis | reverse complement strand
TGTTGGTTGAACACCATTGAACGCGAGGGTCGCTCACGTTTGGCTTGTGCATTGTCGACGCGAGGGTCGCTGTTGGTTGAACACCATTGAACGTGAGGGTCGCTCACGTTTGGCTTGACGACGCGAGGGTCGCTGTGGCTTGGCGACGCGAGGGTCGCCGTGGCTTGGCGACGCGAGGGTCGCCGTGGCTTGGCGACGCGAGGGTCGCTCACATTTCCAAAGTGGTGACGCGGGGATGACATCCGCGTCTCAGAATGAGCTATTTGACTTGTAGCTTCTTCTGTGGTGCATTGCAAGGACCGTTGTTCAGTAATCCTGGCTTTAACTGTTGTGGAGTGTGAAAGTCGTCAGATTGTAACTTTCACTGTAGATTGTGAAGACTGCTGAATAGAGTTTTCATCCGTCGTCGTGAAGGTCGTCAGATTGTAACCTTCAGCAATCTACGCGAAAGTCTTCAGATTACAGCCTTCTGGAAGTCGTCAGATTGTAACTTCCATCATCGGTGTTTGATGGGGGATAAGCTATCTATTGTGATTTTTAGACAGCCTACAGGTGTACCGTCAGTTTAGACGAGTTGGAGTTCATAGTTGATTTGATAGTGTTGCATATGTCTGAGTTCGATGTCATCCTTGGTATGGATTGCTTGTCTTCCTACCATATTACTATTGACTGCTTTGCGAAGACAGTCAAGTTGCGGGCGTTCGACGGGTCCGAGATGATAGTAGACACCTCTCAGGGAAACCGTTTTGCGGAGTCATTTCTGGCGTACATCGAGGAGGTGATGCGACGGGATCAGGGTGTTAATTTATTAGAGACTAGAGTTGTCTCAGAGTATCAGGATGTCTTTCAGGACATACCTGGATTACCTCCTGTGAGAGAGGTTGAGTTCTGTATTGAGTTGCAGCCAGGCACAGCCCCGATATCCCGCGCACCCTATCGCATGGCACCAGTTGAGATGAGGGAGCTTAAGACCCAGTTGGATGAGTTATTAGCTCAGGGTTTTATTCATCAGAGTCATTCTCCGTGGGGCGCACCAGTCCTCTTCGTGAAGAAGAAGGACGGTAGTATGAGATTGTGCATAGATTATAGAGAGTTGAACAAAGTCACTATCCGGAATAGGTACCCATTACCTAGGATTGATGACTTGTTCGACCAGTTGCAGGGAGCGCAGTATTTCTCGAAGATTGATCTTCGTTCGGGCTATCATCAGTTGCGGGTTCGGGAGATGGATGTTCCCAAGACCGCTTTTCTTACTCGATATTGATCTTTCGAGTTTTTGGTCATGCCATTTGGGTTGACCAATGCACTCGTGGTATTCATGGACTTGATGAACCAGATTTTTCGTCCCTTCTTAGATCAGTTTGTGATCGTTTTTATCGATGATATTCTCATTTACTCGAGATCGGAGGCAGAACACAAGGAGCATCTACGGATAGCTTTGAGGACTCTACAGGAGCATCAGTTATATGCTAAGTTTAGCAAATGTGAATTTTGGCTTTCAGAAGTCAGATTTCTCGGCCACGTCATCAGTAGAGAGGGCATAACAGTTGATCCAGCTAAGGTTACAGTAGTTCTTGATTGGGAGCCACCGAAGACAGTGACCGAGATTCGCAGCCTTTTGGGTTTAGCTGGCTACTATAGGAAGTTCATTCAGGACTTCTCGAAGATTTCGACGTCGCTTACATGCCTTACGAAGAAGGGCGTACAGTTCATTTGGAGTATGGAGTGCCAGAAGGCCTTTGATATTTTGAAGGCTAAGTTGACCACGGCGCCAGTTTTGACTATTCCGAGCAGCGATAGGACCTTCGTCGTGTATACCGACGCATCGTTGGCAGGCTTAGGAGACGTATTGATGCAGACTCAGAGGGTAGTAGCCTATATCTCACGGCAGTTGATGGTGCATGAGCAGAACTATCTCACTCATGACTTGGAGTTGGCAGCAGTGGTATTCGCACTGAAGTCATGGAGGCACTACTTATATGGAGTGTAGTTTGAGTTATTCACACACCATCAGAGTCTGAAGTATCTCTTTTCCCAGAAGGAACTCAACCAGAGACAGAGGAGATGTGTTGAGTTTATTAAGGACTACGAGTTCGCGATCCAGTATCATCTGGGGAAGGCGATTGTCGTGGCAGATACTTTAAGTAGGAAGCGTCGACACCAGGTTTCGGTTTTGAGGTGTTCATTATATCGGGATCTTACCACTCTTAGCCAGTTTGATTTTAGACCCAAAATTGGAGGAACCAGTGCATTTTTGGGAGCTGTGTCGGTGCAACCATCTTGGAGTGATAGAGTTATCAGAGCTCAGTTGGGAGACTCTTGGATTCAAATCCGAAAGGAGGAGATTTTCAAAGAGCCTAAGGCTGATTGGACCATGGGAGCGGATGGAGGTCTCTGGATGAAGGGTAGACTAGTTATGCTATCTAGTGTCGAACTGAAGAGAGAGTTATTTGATGAGGCACACCGTTCTAGGTACACAGTACATCCAGGGACCACTAAAATGTACAAGGACCTGAAGAGGCACTTTTGGTGGAGTGGTATGCGTAGGGAGATTGCAGAGTATGTGGCTAAGTGTTATACCTGTCAGCAGGTGAAGGCAGAGTATCAGAGACCGGCAGGGATACTTCAGCCTTTACCTATTCCAGAGTGGAAGTGGGCAGACATATCTATGGACTTCATTGTAGGGTTGCCGAAGTCGAAGAAGGGGAATGATTCAGTTTGGGTGATTGTGGACCGGTTGACGAAGTCGGCACATTTCATTCCAGTAAGGACCACTTATACCACCGAGGCATATGCGAGGATATTCATCCGAGAGGTAGTTCGACTTCATGGAGTTCCAGACACGATCGTATCGGATCGAGGTTCGGTGTTCACATCGCACTTTTGGAGGAGTTTTCAGGACTCCTTTGGTAGCAGTCTATCATTCAGCAGTGTTTTCCACCCACAGACAGATGGTCAGACAGAGAGAGTAAATCAGGTGTTGGAAGACATGTTGCGAGCCTGTGTCATTGATTTCCAGGGTAGTTGGAAGGATCATATTCCACTAGTCGAGTTCGCTTATAACAATAGTTATCAAGCAACGATCGGTATGGCCCCGTATGAGGCATTGTACGGGAGACCTTGTAGGTCACCGATATGTTGGGCCGAGCCGGAGGACAGCTTGATGCTTGGACCGGAGCTGGTGAGGCAGACTACTGAGAAGATAGCTTTGATCAGAGAGAGGATTCTAGCAGCTCAGAGTCGGCAAAAGAGCTATGCCGATAAGAGACGAAGACTCTTGGAGTTTCAGGTTGGAGACTCAATTATGCTGAAGGTGTCGCCTATGAAAGGCGTGCAGCGATTCGGACGACGGGGGAAGCTTGCACCGAGATATATTGGACCATTTTAGATTCTGGAGCGCGTTAGAGTTGTGTCATACAAACTAGATCTTCCAGCATCGATGTCTAGTATACACAATATATTTCATGTTTCTATGCTTAAGAAACACTTACATGATGAGGAGCAATAAAGAGTACTGGATGCACCAGAGGTAGAGCTTCAGGAGGATTTGACTACTGTCGAGATTCCGGCTTGTATTCTTGCCAGGGAGGACAAGAGACTTAGAAACAATGTAATCCCTTTGGTGAAAGTTTAGTGGAACCAAGGAGGCATTGAAGAGAGTTCTTGGGAACGCGATGAGGACATGCGTCGCGACTACCCACACCTTTTTGAATAGGTAAAATAATTTTTATGATATGTAATTTATATTATATTTACATTTAACACTAGAATGAGAATACTTCCGCTTAATTCTTAATCATTTGGAACACATGGTATATATATGGAGGGTTCCTTGTTTGGATTTTTCACCCGATGTACTAGTTCCACTAGATTAGGGTTCGAACAGGAGTATTACCATTTTAGATCGTTAGGTATAAATATTTCTATATGTTCATTTAGAAGTTCATGTTGCGATATGCGTATGATTTCCGAATTTCGAGGACGAAATTCTTTTAAGGGGGGAAGAATGTAAAACCCCGAAATTTTTATAAGGAATATGTGTGAATTATTAGTAATAAATAATTCCTTTGTGATAAATAATCATATATATATATATTAGAATCATATATATATATTAGATGAATGTGACTATCAGTGTTTGGGAACCCAACAAGTGTTTATATGTGAGAGAAATTGAGTGGTTTGAGCATCATGTGGTAAATCAATCTAGGCTGGCATTTTTCTTCTGAACCCAAGAGAGCCTCTTTTCATCTGAAATCAGAAACCCTAGCCCCCCTCTCTCCCCTCAAACCCTAGTTCTCACTTCTTGGTGATTTGGGAGGAGCTTTGAAGGGTTTTTCAGCGGATTTTTGGTGGATTCAGCGAGAGGGATCATCTTCCTTCAGATCTAGGGCTTTGTTCTCATCAGAGGCGAGTAACATCTCGCCCAACTTCTTCCTTTTTATGTTTCATGTTTTATTTTGGAGTTTAATCCGGTTTTATTGAGCCAAAATCGTATTTTTAGTAGATACAATAGATCCTTATGACATATGACATAATAATCAAATGTTTCAGTTTTTCAAAGCACACCAATGTAGATACAATAGATCCTTATGACATATGACATAATAATCAAATGTTTCAGTTTTTCAAAGCACACCAACGAACTATATTAAAGAGATCTAGATCTATGACATAATAATCAAATGTTTCAGTTTTTCAAAGCACACCAACGAACTATATTAAAGAGATCTAGATCTAAAAATAGCTTTTAAAAAGAGTAAATTTCTGTTTTTATTCAATAAATAATATTTAAACCATGTTTATATATGTTTGGGATCTCGATGATAGATTTTAAATGTCTAAATTCGTTGTCTTCTGTTCTATGACTTTGTATAATTTTTAGATTTACATTAATAGAGAAATCATCGAGTTTGAGTGTGATTTGAAGCTGACAGAAACCCTAACTGGGCTTCTGTCTTCTTCGCTGTCGACCGCGGTGGACGCGGTGGTAGACCGCTCTGAGATGTTTCCAGCAGAAAAGTTTCTGCTCTTTGAGCGGTCGACCGGCATGACCTCAGCGGTCGACCGCCGCTCAGTTTTGAGCCTAGTAAATCTCAGCTCTGTGAGCGGTCGACCGGAGTGGTCTCTTCTCCCACTAGTTTGTGATGTTAGTGACTTATCTACACATGGGGTTTGACTTTTGACACAAATTTAGACCCGCACATCGAAACACGTGCAAGATTGGGATATGTATATCTTTCCACATATACTAGTGACAATTTCGCCTCTTTGTTCATAGTCCATGTGTTGGGCATACATTATTATTAATCCATGTGTTGGATACTTATCATCTCAGTCCATGTGTTGGACATGTATTTTATTCAGTCCATGTGTTGGATACTTATCATCTCAGTCCATGTGTTGGACATGTATTTTATTCAGTCCATGTGTTGGACAAGCATTACCTTTCGTCCATGTGTTGAACATTCTTGCTAAACCTTGAGCATGTTTCACATTTGAGTTTTGAGCACGACATATTGATAAAGTTTGGACATGATAGCTACCTAGGCTGGGCATAACACTTATTGTAACTTTGCACCTTTGACATAACTGTGATTATTGGTAGAGATGGGATTGTTGTCTTTTCTATATATATATATATATATATATTTTGTGATAACTGTATTTTCTTATACAACAAGCCCTCTTCCTTGGGGTTGGTTGTGATGTTGCTCGCTAGCGCTTTGACGCTCATTGTCCCTCCCCCTTTCAGGTCACGAGCCAGGAGCCCGAAGAGTCGCAGGTTGATGGTGACACACTTTAGTGTTCAGCTATCTATTTTAGCTATGTTTTATTTTGGAGCTCCACTATAGTTTTTGTTTGACATTTGAGGACTACACCCTAGATGTTGTAAAGGATGTATGCCTTATTTCCTTTACTCAGACATTTTGTATTTTGAGACTTGTTGAGAACTCCAATTTATCTACTTTAGCCATTGGCTATGTATTTCTGTATGTTGGATGATGAGACATTTATGTGGTTATTATCATTTCATCCGTTATCACTTGTATTATCTTTTACTTGCTTTTGTACCTACACCTATTGTTGACTCTACTAGAGAGATGTTAATTGTGATGGTGAAACATGTTATTGTACGGTGTGGTGCATGGTAGGTTTGACATTCTTGGTTTCATCTTGGACTATAGCCTTGTGTGAACCCAGGGGCGTTACACAGGGACTGTTTGCCAGAGGAAGAGGCAATGAGCAAGGAAAAAGCAAGGGAGGAAAGTCTAGATCTAAATCAAGACCTCTTGCGGGACGAGCGTGTTTCAAATGCAGTGAAGTTGGACATTTCAAGGTCGATTTTCCTAACAAGAGAGTAGATGGGAAGAAGAACAACAACAAGACTGAAAGACGAGAAGGCAAGGAAGAGACGAGCTACGCTTCAGGGGAAGGGAGCGATAAGGAATGCTATATCATCACAGGTGGCGAGGATACCTCCGGAAAGTGGATACTTGATTCTGGTTGCTCTTACCACATGTGTCCAAATAGGAAGTGGTTTACTACCTATAGGAGCATTGATGGTGGAACCGTATTGATGAGGAACAACCATGCTTGTAAAATGGTAGGGCTAAGCGATATCAAGATCAAGATGCATGATACAGTGGTTCGAACCTTGACGGATGTAAGGCACGTTCCCGACTTACGGAAGAATCTAATCTCAGTTGGTGCTTTGGACTCTGGGGGTTGCAAGATTGTAACAGAGAACGGAGTGAAGAGGGTTGTTGGAGGTTTCCTAACAGTGATGAAGGGTGTACGTCACTGTAATCTATATACTCTCTCGGGTACGACGGTGACGGGAGATGCAGCAGTTAGAGATGAAGGAAGTGGTGGAGACCCATGTGAGCACACACGGTTATGGCATAGGCGGCTTGGGCACATGTCAGAGAAGGGTCTGGATCTGCTTTGTAAAGAGGGTTTGCTAAAGAATCTGAAGAAGCCTTGTATGGATTTTTGCGAGGATTGTGTTTATGGAAAGGCACACAGGGTCCAGTTTCTGAGGAGCTAGCACAAGGGCAGAGGGATTCTAGATTATGTGCATACGGATGTTTGGGGTCCGGCTTCGACAACTTCCAAAGGTGGTTCCAGATATTTTGTCTCATTCATAGATGATCATTCTAGGTATGCTTGGATTTATTTTCTGAAGTATAAGAATGAGGTATTTGAGACATTCAAGAAGTGGAAGGCGATGGTTGAGAACAAGAAAGGGAAGAAATTGAAGACACTGAGATTTGACAACTGTATAGAGTACACAGATGGTGCCTTCAAGGAGTTCTGTGATCAGGAGGGCATTGCTAGATACTGGACAGTTAAATCTACACCACAGCAAAATGGGGTCGCGGAGAGACTGAACCGAACACTGCGGGAGAAAGCAGTGAGTATGCGATCTTATGCTGGTTTGGGCAAAGAATGGTGGGCAGAGTCGATTGCTACAGCTTGCTATATAGTGAATCGATCTTCACATTCGATATTGGACGGCGATACACCCTATCGGGTGTGGTCAGGGGAGCATGCAGATTATGAGAGGCTCCGGATTTTCAGGTGTACTGCCTACTTTCACGTCAACGAGGGAAAACTTGACGCGAGGGCCAAGAAGGTAATTTTCTTGGGGTATGCAAAGGGCGTAAAAGGCTACCGCCTTTGGTGTACAGAAGATTCAAAGTTCGTGATCAGCAGGGATGTTACCTTTGATGAGAAGTCCATGATTGCTAGGGTGCCCAAAGATGGTGGTGTTGAGACTGTTGGGACTCCCGAGTCCCAGGTTATTGAGATAGAACTAAAGACCAACCAGGTTCTAGTCGTGTTCAAGTGGAAAGTCAGGTAAGAATACATAGGCACTATAACAACAGCAGTTCGTGGATAGCTTGGCTTCCACTAGGCCAAGGCGAGCATACAAGCAGGTATAGAAGTTGGGGGCTGATCAACCCCTGAAGCACTATGGGCATATTAATTTGGTTGAGTACGCACTCTCGGTGGAGAAAGATGAGCAGGTCTCCTTCAAGGAAGCTATTCGGGATAAAGATAGCGAGAGTTGGTTGGCTGCGATGGAGGAGGAGATGGAATCTCTCCGGAAGAACCAAACATGGGAGGTGGTCCCATTGCCTGTAGGAAAGAAAGCTATAGGTTGTAAGTGGCTGTATAAAAGAAGGAAAGATCCTTCAGAGCTTGGTGGTACGAGGTACAAGGCAAGGCTAGTGACTAAGGGGTTTGCACAAAGAGAGGATGTGGATTACAATGAGATATTTTCTCCGGTAGTGAAACACACCTGCTAAGGGGTTTGCACAAAGAGAGGATGTGGATTACAATGAGATATTTTCTCCGGTAGTGAAACACACCTCTATTCGGGTGCTATTGAGTATTGTTGCTCGATATTTTCTCCGGTAGTGAAACACACCTCTATTCGGGTGCTATTGAGTATTGTTGCTCATGGTGATCTTTAGCTGGAACAACTCAATGTCAAGACGGCCTTCTTGCACGGAGACTTGAATGAAGCGATCTATATGCATCAACCTGAGGGTTACAAGGTTGAGGATAAGGAGAATCATGTATATCGTTTGAGGAAGTCACTCTATGGACTGAAGCAATCTCCTCGGCAGTGGTACAAGCGATTTGACTCTTTCATGCTGAAGCATGGGTTTTCCCGAAGCGATTACGATTGCTGTGTTTACATTCGGAAGTTTCGTGGAGGTGATTATATTTATCTCCTTTTGTATGTGGATGACATGCATATTGCTTCAAAGAGCAGGGTGGAGATAGATAAGCTGAAATCTCAACTTGGTAAAAAGTTCGAGATGAAGGACATGGGCGCTGCAAGAAAAGTACTGGGTATGGAGAATAGAAGAGAGCGGGCGAATCGGCGATTGTTCTTGAGTCAGAAAGGCTACATTGAGCGGGTGATCGCGAGGTTCGGGATGCAAAGTGCTAAGTTGGTGGTGACTTCATTGGCTTAACACTTAAGGCTTTCAGGTAAACAATCTCCCACTACAGCAGAAGATAAGGCACACATGGAGCGTGTTCCTTATGCTAGTGCAGTTGGCAGTTTGATGTACGCCATGGTGTGTACACGTCCTGATATTTCACAGGCGGTTAGTGTGGTCAGTAGATTCATGGCGAATCCGGGAAAGACGCACTGGGAAGTGGTGAAATGGGTCCTGAGGTACTTGAAAGGTACCGCGGATATGGGTCTGTGTTTTGGTGGAGATACATGTCAGATCGACGGGTATGTGGACTCAGATTATGCAGGTGATAGATAGACGGTGATCTACTACTGGTTATGTATTCAGGATACATGGTGCTCCAGTTAGTTGGTGATCGATGTTGTAGGCTACAGTGGCACTTTCTACTACAGAGGCCGATTACATGGCCATGACGGAGGGAGTGAAGGAAGCATTGTGGTTGTGGGGTCTTCTAGAAGATTTGGGGATTGAGCAGGAGAGCGTGAACTTGTGGTGCGACAGTCAAAGTACGATTCATTTGGCGAAGAATCAAGTTCACCATACTCGTACCAAGCATATCGACGTCAGATATCATTTTGTGCAGGATGTCATAGAGGAAGGTGATATTTCTCTCATGAAGGTGCATACGAATGAGAATCCCGTGGACATGTTAACCAAGGTGGTCACAGGTAGCAAGTTCCAGCATTGCTTGGACTTGCTTCATATCAGCCCGTGTTGAGTTGCCCAAGAGGGCATGGCCCTGCGGGGCGGTGATGGAGGTGAGGTGGAGAATATGTTGGAGAATAATTGCAGAACTACGGTTAGCTTGATCCCGGTGGAGGGTATGTAGGCAGCCGCGGTATAGTGGCGCAGCTGGTTTGGCCTGGTTTGGCATGTATCTCTCTGGTGAAGTTCGTGGGGTTCCTTTGGTGTTCGTTCAAAATTTGAGGTTTATCAAATGATGAACGAGGTGGAGAATTGTGACCGCCCGAGGGCCCACCCACGTGCCCGCTTGTCCCTTGTGCGGACGAGCTCTCGTCGTGAGATCGCATCCGTGTCGCACGTGCCGCCTGCCCACGACATGCTCGAGTGGACAGCTCAAGCTCCGCGCCCATGGCCTGTTGCGTGCGTCGCCTGCTGCTCTCGTGCGCGCGAACTCCTTTTCCCGCCGTCTCAGCCCACCAAACATCCGGATTTTCCCCCCTTTGGTTTTTCCTATAAATAGAGAAGGGGTGAAGGAGTTATTGTGTGGGGAAAAATCTCAAGTGGAGTTTTGAGAGAAAAGAAAGAGAGGAAGAGAGAACTTGTATAAGTTTGGTATTTTTCCTTCATAGAGAAACCCCCCTCCCGTGGACGTAGGCTAGTTAGCCGAACCACGTAAATCTCGTGTTTTTATTGTCTTATCTGTGAGTTGCCATAGCTTGTAGGTTCCCTCGATATTTTAGTCTTAGAACTGATGAGAGGAAGAGTGTATATTTCACTTTGATGAAATATATCACTTTCGATTCTTGTTTCTTTTGAGAAATAAGAATTTCACTATCTATTCTAGTTTCCTTTGAGAAACAAGAATATAGAGGTTGACTTGTGCTTTTGTGACAACAAAAACCAGGGCTATCTCTCAGGTGATTTCGCTTCCACAGCGTGAGGGCGTGACTCTGCGCCCAACACTTCCGCATAGGTGCGCGACACTGGTGTTCAGGTTCGCAACAATACACAGATGTAACATGACAACAAAAGTTGTATGAATAAAGCATCATTGAGTATACTGTTAGACCCTAGGGGGGGGGGGGGATTAGGGTCTTATGCTAATCTAATCCGATTCTATGCCAATTAAAATTAATTAACAAGTTATCCTAGCAAGTATGAAATACCATAAGATATATGAGCTAGGATAAGCAATATAAACAATGAGATATATCCTATATAATAAAATATATATGCAAGGATATATAAACTAACACAAGGGTAAACAATATGAAACAAGACACCTCACAGTGTCGGTTTTCAACGCTCACCGAACAACGTCACTCCTCACACTCGGTTTTCTAGTTCACCGAAAACTTCACAACACACTCGGTTTTCTAGCTCACCGAAAACCTTACACCACTCACAATGTAACAAATATAAATTTGTTCTCTACAATAGATGAGAACACAATTAAGCACAACTCAATGTTACAATCTCTCACAACCCTAATATACTATGTATGCAAATACAATAAGCTCAAGTGGGTGTGTGTAACAATGATATAATATAATCAAATCTAAACTCAATATAAAAACTAGCTTTAAAGAATGATAATCAAATAACTAAGCAAATGTAAAGCTAGATAGAGTTTAGAAAACTTCTCCAATAGATGACAAGATGGAGAGATGGAGATTGGAACCTGTAGGCATCGAAAATTACCTATAGGTCTCCACGAACAGCTCAGTGTTAAGAAATAATGATGAACGTCACCATCCGGTTCACAGAAGTTTGATTGATGTCAGTGAACGCTTGAAGTAAACCGACGAACTACGTGAAACAACGGAACTTCGGAATGATGAAGATACGAATTGATCGGGAACCTCGTATCATTCACAAACGGCGAAATACCCTTCGTGTCTCAATTGTTCAACTGATTATATAATCATTGGAGCTTATATAACTCCTCGTCAGCTTTCCAACGCACTTAGAATCACTCAAATCCGAGTTCGGACGAAGAATTTACGGCGAAAATAATCAAACAGGCATAACAGAGCGTCTCAGGCTGAACTGGGGCACCCGAGGTGTCTCGGCACGGGCGAGACACCCTAGGGTGTCTCGGCCCAGTTTGAGACACCCTAGGGTGTCTCGGCCCAGTTTGAGACACCCTAGGGTGTCTCGGCTCAGGTTGAGACACCCTGGGGTGTCTCCAACACAGAAAAGGTCCGTTATGCGGTTTTAACCGCCCGAAACCTCCTGGAGCCTATAAATACAGCCCCGGGTCCTCATTTTTTTGAGATCTGGAGTTTTGGAGAATTGGCGAAGCCCTGCCGGATTGAAGACTGAAGGTGCACGGATTTCAGAGAGGAGGAGGAGAGATCGGATCGAGTTCTTCAACGCAAGAGAGAGAGATTCGTCAGATCTATGATTTCCCGGATCCGTTCCTTAGGATTATCCCGTTGCGGTAATCTTAAGAAGAGTGATTATCTCGCTTCGCTGAGATAAGAGCTACGGTTTCTCGATCCCTTCACGGATAGACGAAGCTCTGCCTAATTTTTTAGCAATCAGATCTGATCGACGGTGGTCCACGGATAAACCCCGGCATGGGCAAAGATCCTACGCAAGCAGAAGACCGATAAACGATCTCTGCGTTTGTTTGATAAAGTTGTAAACTTTTTATTTTCATTGTGTAAAAGTCTTATAAAAAGACTGATTTTTCCTCCTCCTCCTCCAGATCTGCCTCTCCTTGCAGGTGCAGGAAGGCCTCCTCCTCCCAGAAGATCCGTCGGTCTCCAGATCTGAAGAACCAAGAAATTGATCTCCCCATAGCCGATGCTATAGTCGTACCTTGCAACGGTCCGCCGGCATCCAATGAGACCAGATCTGCAGATCTGAACTCCTTCACGATTAAGGAGTCGACTGCTGAAGGCGCGCCAACTCTATCAAAGAGAGCACGTCAAAGGAAACGCCAACGCCTCGCGCGCCAATTTGCTAAGGTTTTGGATCAGGTGGACGGACTCCGTTACCGAGCAGATCTGGAGCTCAGAAAGTGCCAAGTGGCTAATCTGTCGCCACGACCAGCATCGGAATCCTCCTCTCGATCTCCAATTAACGAATGGGTTCGTGTCCAAAGAACCCGCTCTACTCTCGAGGAGCGAATCCAGAAGCGCCGCGCCTTGCTTGCGCATGCCCGGACCCTTGTGCGAAAAGCACAGGAAATGCAAAAGGAAGAGGCAGTTAAGAGATCGCCGAGATCCAAACAAGTTTGCGTGCTAAAAGCCAAATCAGTGCCTAAGGCAAAAGCAGGCGACGTTGCTCTCCGGCCTTCGTCAACTCCAGACCCTGCTCCCGCACTTCCGGTGAAGCTCTATGACAACGTGGATCTCCCCAAAGCTAGAGTCCCATTGAAGGATCGCATCGGTTCTCTACCCGAGGATCAAGGAAAAGCGCCTGTTAAGGAAAGCTTGAGACCGTTGAAGGAGCTTCGAGCCAACATCCAGACTGGGGGTCGTACGTGACCTCCTAACAAATTAATTTCTACAACGGCCCGCTCGGGGGTGCGTGCAGAAAATCAGGAGCCCGTTAAGGTTTCATCCTCACAAAGGTGTGATTCCAAGCGTGTGACTCCTGTAGACGCCAACAAGGCGATGTTTACTCAGAGGAAAACGCGTTAAACAGAAGAATGCGTTATACCTGAGAATTTGTGTAAACAGCCGATAGGTTGCTCTGACCGCAACGTCGATGAGTTGTACTATCGGGCTGAGGGTACGAATAAATCTCGAAAGAGAAGTACCCGGGAAGCGGACTCTCACTGTCGGTGTATCAAAATTATCAGGGCAGTATTATCAACGTGTAGCTGCCCCAAGACCGCTCGGCAGAGGGTCTCGGTATTCGAGAGAATCTCCGATGGAAAGACGAAGCCCAAATCAAGACGTCTCCACCAAAGAGGATCGGTTGCTCGAGATGATGAATTCCTAGAAGTTACCATCAACATGGTCAATAAGGGAAAATCTCTGATTATTTCAAGTGGTTCGAACCCTAATTTCTCTCCAGGAAGAAGAGTCAGTTCGGGAATAACCCAACAAATATCTCAGCTTCAGCTAGAAACCGTTGGACATAATGATTACCAGGGTGTCCATGAAGGAATACATTCCGATGTCGAACTCTCGGATTCTTATTCCGCAATCGCCTCTGACGATACAACGTCTACCATAGGACAAGCTCGGGAAGTGTTCATGGTCAACACCGAGCAAATAGTCAAAATCATTGAGGATGCTCTAGCCAAGCAGAAAGAAGCATTCAGAATTGAAATGGAAATGGCTATGCAGGAGATGAGACAAATGCACGACCAACAAATATGAGCTTTGTCGAATCAGCTAGGTGAGTCCAGCTGTCGCAGCACTGCTAACCAAGCAGGTAGCGATTCAGATGTGGATGAACACAACGCTGGGGGTGGCCCCACTAAAAATAACGATGCTGAGGGTGGACCCACCAATGATGATAATACTGGGGGTGGCCGCATTATTCCTCTCGAAAATTGTCCAAAACAGGATATAGATGAGGACGAAAAGATGAAGGATCTCGAGAGCAAAATTAACGCTTTAATGTCTGCTCAAAAGGTAAAGAAGACCGGAATTCCGTGTCCTTACCCGAAAGAATGAGAATCGATTCCGTATCTGACGAAGTTCAACCTGATCAACTTCACGCCGTTCGACGGGAAGGGTTCCCCCACTCAGCACCTGATCTATTTCAAGTCCTATTTGGGAGTGATCCCTGGCAACGAGCCTCTGATGGTCCGGTCATTTGTTGGCCCCCTTCGCGGGCCCACCTTCGATTGGTACCGCCGCCTCAAGCCCGGAAGCATCAACAGCTGGGAGGACCTGGAAAGCATGTTCCTCGCTCATTTCTTCGATGATGACGCCGAAGTGTCGATCAGGACACTCTTCGATGAGAAACAAAAAGACGGAGAGTCGGTGGATACCTTCATTAAACGCTTGCGCAATCAGGCAATGAACTGCAAGGATCCCGTCACGGAGGAATTCGTCTTGCAAACCTGTCATAACAACTTGTCCATTAACATCTTGGACGTTATGGGAGTAGAGCCACTCAATACCTGGAGAGAGTTGAAGGCGCGCGGAGAGCAGGCCGAACGATTCCTCAGAAGGAGGAAGGTAGAAAGAAGCCAACCGATGACTTACCCTCTGAATCCGAATCTCATTTCCCATGATGAAGGGAAAGCACCTACAACAGTTGTTGACATTAATCAGACGTCACAACAGCAGCCCCGAAGACAGCAGAAGACTTCAGATTCGAGGCTTCAAAAAGAGTACTCATTCAAGGACGAAGACGTTCCAGCCATCTTCGAGACCCTTCTTGAAAACAACAAGATCAAGCTGCCGCCCATCACAAATCAGGAGGAAGCTGACAATACTGCAGATCCGAAGTACTGCGCGTACCACAGGAGGATCCTTCATCCCACCAAGGCTTGCTTTACTTTAAAGAATAGCATCCAAACCTTGGTTGAAGCCGGCGTCATAACGCTAGGATAAGCCAAATAAGAATGGCAACACTCCGAAGAGTATACGAGTATAAACTGCTTCTCAAACACTCCGACAAGTATACGAGTATAAACCGCTTCTTAATACTCCAATAGGTATATGAGTCTAAACTATTCCCACTCTTGACGGGAAGTTCCTGGAGAATTTTTACATGTAATATTCTTAAGGATAACCCGATCATGCAACTGAATACAATGGTAAACCCAGCTTCACAAAGGAAGCTGGGGGTGGATAATTTATGTAACAGGAAGTTTCCAGAAGAATGTTAAATGTAATATTCTTAGGGATAACCTGATCATTATGAATAAAGTGATAAACACTAAACTCTTACTGTGATTTCCGAACACTCTTTTGCTGAGACGACATTCGATCACTTCATTAGATCAATCCTCCCTCACAAAACTCCCATTGGTGTTCGACGACTCATAGTCTTCCACTATAAAATCCCTCACTGATCAAATTTATTGACAGTGGGTCCACTAAAATTCTTTCTGGTTTAATCCATTCAAACTTCCATTATGTTCGTGCACTCAACACTTTCATGGTTAGAGTCCGGATATAATGCTTGGAATTTTAATCTGTCCATCCTTAACAAATTGTCAAACCCCTTCGTGTTAAGTCTCTATCACTTAACACCAGGAACCCCATTTGAGTGATTTGTACAAGTCAACACCCCACTATAATTTGTACTCCCACTCCCATTTGGTCAAACCTTCTTACAGTTAGGACCACAACCAAAATCTCCTCTCGATTCCTCCAAAGAACGAGAGATCCACAAATCGAGCGATCAAACCTTCCCACAGTTAGGATTGTCTCAAATATCCCACTCGGTCAAACCTTCCTACAGTTGGGGCCAAAACCAAAATCCCATCTCGATTCCTTCCATGAATGAGAGGTCCACTTTCAAATCGAGTGATCAAACCTTCCTACAGTTAGGGTCATCTCAAACTCCCGCTTGGTCAAACCTTCCTACAGTTAGGACCAAAATCACAATTCACTCTCGATAAACGAGGAATTTATCTTTAGTTCGGTAATCAAACCTTCCTACAGTTAGGACCAAAATCACAATTCACTCTCGATAAACGAGGAATTTAGCTTTAGTTCGGTAATCAAACCTTCCTACAGTTAGGACCAAAATCACAATTCACTCTCGATAAATGAGAAATTTATCTTCAGTTCGGTAATCAAACCTTCCGACAGTTAGGGTTATCCGAATCTTTTCGATTCTCGGAGTGGAGATCCCACTCCTAGTTTCACCTTTCTGGATTCTGGGGGTGGAGATCCCACCTCGAGTCTCCTTTCCAACTGGAGATAGAATATAAAATTATCCCTCTTCGGTGTTGGGAGATAGAATATAAAATTATTCCTCTCGCATTTCGGGTTCGTCTTTGCCCCAAGAGAAGACACCACTTTTTCAACTCCTAAAAATACGTACCTCACAGGCACGAGGAATTTTATCCCGAATCCTAAGTAGGGATAGGCCAACGCCTAATACGCGTTGTCGGTTTAGTCTTTTACCGATTGAAGAAGACACCGGAATCCGAGTCTGGGGACTTTTATCCTGAATCCTAAGTAAGGATAAGTCAGCGCCTAACACGCGTTGCCGTGTAGCCTATTCCCGTAACAATGGCGAAGTCTACGTATTCGAAGTCGTAGCATCAAGTATAAGGGAGTTCATTCCTTTAGCACAACGTCACATTCAGAACGGATGTAAACAATCCGCTTGCTAGCCCGACTTGAACGGTGGTCGGTAAAGGCATATCAAATCAGTTGATGGCTGAGGATTTGCCAAAAATCCTAAGTCAACGTCTGATACACGTCACTGTTTAGTCTTTTCACAGGAGAAAGACGAAGTCTACGTATTCAATATCGTAGCACTAAAAGGGTTAACTCTTTTAGCTTAACGTCACATGCGGAACGGACTTAAACAATCTGCATGCTAGCCCGACTCAAACGGTAGTCGGTAAAGGCCCATCAAACCCGTTGACGGCTGAGGATTTGCCAAAAATTCTATAAATGCGAGTCATTGACGCACCAGCTCCGTTAGTTGGTCTCGTGACTTGAGCATCCAATAACTTCAGGATAAGATCTATACATGCTGATGAATCAGCTTTAACAGTTGGTCCTGCAGCTCCGACATTTGGGACCCCCGTGCTCCAATACCTTAAGAGCTTAAACTGTGTATGCTCCAGCAAACGTACGAGTATAAACTGTGTCAACGTCAAGCGATCCGAAACCCTAGGCCAACGCCGGTCAACGCGTAACCCTAGATCAACGTCAGTCAACGCGTTGCGATCAAAAAGTCAACGTACGACGTTCAAAACCCTAAGGTCAACGCCTGTCAACGCGTAACCCTAGGTTAACGCCAGTCAACGCGTTGCGATCAAAAAGTCAACGCGAGTCAATATATCATGACGGAGATAGTCAGTTCAAAGTCAACTCGATGAAACGAGCCAAACTCAACTCATTAGTTTTAGATTTGAGACTCTGACGACGGCCAGACGATAAACGCAGCGCCGGAAGGATTTTAGCTATTCATCAAAGCATCGAGTAGACTGAAAATCGAAGGAGTTAAGAATCAAAGCTAACTACAGGTCCTTTACGCCGACTGAAGGCTGGACCAATCACATCCAAAGTATTCTAGCCTCTTCTACAAAAGAAACGAGTCTGGAACGCTTTGGAGGGGGTATCTGTAGGCATCGAAAATTGCCTATAGGTCTCCACGAACAGCTCAGTGTTAAGAAATGACGATGAACGTCACCATCTAGTTCACAGAAGTTTGATTGATGTCAGTGAACGCTTGAAGTAAACCGACGAACTACGTGAAACAACGGAACTTCGGAATAATGAAGATACGAACTGATCGGGAACCTCGTATCGTTCACAAACGGCGAAATACCCTTCGTGTCTCATTTGTTCAACTGATGATATAATCATTGGAGCTTATAGAACTCTTCGTCAGCTTTCCAACACACTTAGAATCACTCAAATCCGAGTTCGGACGAAGAATTTACGGCGGAAACAATCAAACAGGCATAACGGAGCGTCTCAGGCTGAACTGGGGCACCCGAGGTGTCTCGGCACGTTTGAGACACCCTAGGGTGTCTCGGCCCAGTTTGAGACACCCTAGGGTGTCTCGGCCCAGTTTGAGACACCCTAGGGTGTCTCGGCTCAGGTTGAGACTGTTGGGGATGCACAACCCCCCTAATGCGATTTGGAAATAGAGATTTAGGAGTGAAGAGAAAAAATCAAACAATCTCAAACACACAAAATTTACGTGGTTTGCTTCTCAACGTGAGAAACTACGTCCACGGCCACCGCAGGAGAAAAATTCACTATTTTTCGTCTTAATACATCATATGCCCTAGCCAACCCTTTTATAGACTTAAGGGTTTAACAAGTAAAAAAGGAAACAGATTAAAACAGGTCAAAAAACGAATCTGGGTCAAAACCCGACTCCGGTCGACCGCAGCGCCTCGTGCGGTCGACCGCGATGCAGTTCAGAATCCAGGTTGCTCTCTGGACTTTGAGCGGTCGACCGCTGCGCCACCTTCGGTCGACCGCGACGAAGACTGAAAACTGGGTAGCTCTCTGGACTTTGAGCGGTCGATCGCAGCGCCATGCTCGGTCGACCGCGAGCTGCTCCTCACCCTAGTGCCTGCCTGTGCATGTCGTCGGTCGACTGCCGCGCCACGGGCGGTCGACCGCAAAGCTGTAAAAACTCTCCTTCGTCGTTTTGCTTGAACTTTGCCATCGTCGATCCTGTTCCTCTTGTTCCAACTTTGTTCCTCTTCATTCTGAAGTGTAGGGCACGCCTAATAGTTAGGCTTCACATATCCTAACAATCTCCCACTTGGAGACTAACTATCAATCTCTTTTAGCTCTCTCTGTGGCGACAGCCTCCGTATCATCAAGTGCTGAGGCCAACTGAAGTTGAACACAACTTCAGTTTCTCTGTAGTGACGACCTTTGTAAGCATATCAGCTGGGTTCTTGCTTCCTTGAATCTTCACAAGTTCCAACATGTCCTCGTCCAACGCTGATCTTATGAAGTGGTAGCGGACCTGTATGTGTTTGGTTCTTGCATGAAAAGCAGGATTCTTTGCCAAATGAATTGCACTCTGGCTATCACAATGTAAGACACTCTTCTCACTCTTCTGTCCCAACTCCTCCAAGAAACCCTGCAACCATATCATCTCCTTGCTTGCCTCTGTTACAGCAACATATTCAGCCTCTGTCGTTGATAAAGCAACGATCTTCTACAACTGAGAAATCCAACTAATAGCTGTAGAGCCCAAAGTGAATACATATCCTGTAGTGCTTCTTCTCTGGTCTATCTCACCAGCATAGTCTGCATCAACAAAACCCTGCAGAACTAACTTGCCTCTTCTGAAGCATAAACAGTCTTCTGTAGTACCTCGCAGGTATCTCAGAATCCACTTTACTGCTTCCCAGTGCTGCTCTCCTGGATCTGACATAAATCTGCTCACAGCTCCCACTGCATGGGCAATGTCGGGTCTCGTGCATACCATGGCGTACATAAGGCTTCCAATGGCTGAAGCATATGGAACCTTAGCCATGTATTCTTTCTCTTCATCAGTCTCAGGACACTGCTCCTTAGTCAGTTTGAAGTGACTGGCTAACGGTGTGCTAACGGCCTTAGCACCACTCATCCCGAATCTCTCAAGCACCCGTCGAATATACTCGGCCTGAGATAGTCGTAGTGTGCCCAAGAGTTTATCTCTACTGATCTTCATTCCCAATATCTGCTTCGCTGCGCCTAGATCCTTCATGTCGAACTCACTCGACAGCTGCTCCTTCAGTTTCTTGATCTCTGTCATATCTGAACCGGCTACTAGCATGTCGTCGACATATAGGAGTAGGATGATGTAACTCTTGTCAAACTCTTTGACAAAACAGCAATGATCAGCATTGCATCTGGAATAACCGTTCCTGTGCATGAATCCATCAAACTTTTTGTACCATTGCCTTGGAGCTTGTTTCAGGCCGTACAAGCTCTTCTTCAATCTGCATACCATCTTCTCTTTTCCCTTCTGAGTAAACCCCTCTGGCTGCTGCATATATATCTCTTCCTCTAGATCACCGTGGAGGAAAGCTGTCTTTACATCTAGCTGCTCGAGATATAGATCTTCAGCTGCAACAATACTCAGGACTGTTCTGATGGTAGTCAGTTTGACTACTGGAGAGAAGATCTCTGTGTAATCAACTCCTTCTCTCTGCTGAAATCCTTTAACCACCAATCTGGCCTTGTATCTCTTGGAACCATCATGTTCCTCTTTGATTCTGTACACCCATTTATTGCTCAAGGCCTTTTTCCCCGTTGGTAGCTTCGCAAGTTCCCATGTCTTGTTGGTGTTCAAGGATTTTATTTCATCTTTCATGGCGAGCTCACACTTGCTCGCATCATCCACTCGAAGAGCCTCATCATAACTTTCTGTAGGATCACTCTGCATCGAGCTAGTGGGCTGAACGGCATCACGGTCTTTGTAGAGGACTGATTCGTTAAAGACCACATCCCTGCTTCTGATGATTTTCTTGTTCTGCTCATCCCAGAACTTGTAGTCAAATTCATCGCCGCCATAGCCAACAAAGAAACATTTTAGGGACTTAGGATCAAGTTTGCTTCTAGCGTGATCACTCAGATGTACATATGAAACACATCCAAATACTCTCAGGTGAGAAAGGTTTACCTACTTTCCACTCCATACTTCTTCAGGTATTTTGTGCTCCAAAGGCACTGATGGTCCCCGGTTGATCAAGTAGGTAGCTGTGTTGACTGCTTCTGCCCAGAATTACTTTGGAAAACCTGCTTGTAACCGCATACTTCTGGCTCTCTCAGTCAACGTTCTGTTCATCCGTTCTGCTATGCCATTCTGCTGGGGTGTACCTGGCACTGTCCTCTCTAATCTAATGTCGCTGTCATAACAGACCTTCTTGACCTCTGAGTCTTCATCCTCGCCGCCGTTGTCAGAACGAAGCTTCTTGATCTTCAAACCGGTCTCGTTCTCTACCATAGCCTTCCATCTTTTGAAGACTTCAAACACTTCTGATTTGTGTTTCATGAAATAGACCCAAGTCTTCCTCGAGTGATCATCTATGAAGGTTACAAAATATAACCTTCCGCCGGTGGATTATAACTGATGCTGGACCCCACACATCTGTGTGAACTAACTCAAGCTTCTCTTCTTTAGGAGTTCTGCCAACCCTTTTGAAGCTTATTCTCTTTTGTTTCCCAAGAATGCAACTTTCACATAAATCAATATCAGCCGATCTCAAACCTGGTAACTTCCCATTCGACTTCATAACCTTTAGGCCTTTGTTGCTCATGTGACCTAGCCTCTGGTGCCACAAATTTGGGTCTTCCTTACTTTCAGCCACTGCAATGGAACCAACAAATTTGGGTCTTCCTTACTTTCAGCCACTGCAATGGAACCACGTGCATCTATCGTCATGTAGAGAGAACCTGTCTTCGTACCACGGGAAACAACCATGGACCCCTTTGTAACCTTCCACGTATCACATGCGAAGGTTGTTATATATCCCTCTTTTGCCAATTGTCCTATGGAGATCAGATTTTTCCTCAAGCTAGGAACATGTCTCACATCGCTCAGCTTCCATATAGACCCATTGAGCTTGATCTGCACGACTCCTTTGCCAACGATATCACAGGGCTGATCATCACCAAGATAGACTTTTCCTAGGTTTCCTGAAACATAGTTCTCAAATAAATCTCTATTTGAGGTAGCATGAAACGAAGCTCCTGAATCTAGCACCCACGATTCAGTTTTGCTCTCCAACGAACAGATTAGGGCATCATCTGATTCTCTTGAGGCCATGTTTGCTTCAGTCTTGTTCTCCTTGTCCTTCTTGGGTTCTCGGCACTGATTCTCATAGTGGCCAAACTTGCCACAATTCCAGCAATCGATCTCCTTCTTACCCTTGCGGTTCCTGGACTTTGACCTTCCGTTCCTCGAGTTAGGTCTTCCTCGGCTACTCCCTCTATTTCTGTTTTTGTTTCTTCCTCTGCCCTCAAGATTCAATGCCGACACTGAATTAGAAGTCCCTTCCTCTTGTCTTCTTATTTCCTCAGTCATAATCATGTCCACCACCTCTGAAAATTTCAGCTTTGATTTGCCACATGATCCGCTGATCGAGATAACGGTGCCCTTCCAACTGTCGGGCAATTGTCCAAGTATCAAGAGGGCTTGGATTTCATCATCAAATTGAATATTGACCAAGTTTAGTTTATCCGTGATCTCGTTAAACTCGTTCAGGTGTTCCTTGAATTTCTGGCTCTCGGACATCCTCAAATTAAACAACTTTTTAATGAGATGTACCTTATTCGCCGGAGAGGGCTGCTCATACATACTGGACAACGCCGCCATGAGATCCGCCGTCGTATTCTGATTCTTGATGTTGAACGCTACTGATTTAGACAAGGTCAACCTGATCGCTCCAAGGGCCTTTCGATCCAATAGCTTCCAATCCGCATCTTTCATATCCGTCGGCTTCTCTCCCAATGGTAGGTATAAATCCTTCTGATAGAGGTAGTCCTCCATCTGCATCTTCCAGAACCCGAAGTTTGTTCCATCAAACTTCTCAATCTTGGATGTTTCCTTCTCAGATCCCATTGTCTCTGACCTCAAATCGCTCGCGCCGAACCTGGTCGCTTTGATACCACTTGTTGGGGATGCACAACCCCCCTGATGCGATTTGGAAATAGAGATTTAGGAGTGAAGAGAGAAAATCAAACAATCTCAAACACACAAGATTTACGTGGTTCGCTTCTCAACGTGAGAAACTACGTCCACGGCCGCCGCAGGAGAAAAATTCACTATTTTTCGTCTTAATACATCATGCCCTAGCCAACCCTTTTATAGACTTAAGGGTTTAACAAGTAAAAAAGGAAACAGATTAAAACAGGTCAAAAAACGAATCTGGGTCAAAACCCGACTCCGGTCGACCGCAGCGCCTCGTGCGGTCGACCGCGATGCAGTTCAGAATCCAGGTTGCTCTCTGGACTTTGAGCGGTCGACCGCTGCGCCACCTTCGGTCGACCGCGACGAAGGCTGAAAAACTGGGTAGCTCTATGGACTTTGAGCGGTCGACCGCAGCGCCATGCTCGGTCGACCGTGAGCTGCTCCTCACCCTAGTGCCTGGCGGCCGCCCGCCGCGCCATGGGCGGTCGACCGCAAAGCTGTAAAAGCTCTCCTTCGTCGTTTTGCTTGAACTTTGCCATCGTCGATCCTGTTCCTCTTGTTCCAACTTTGTTCCTCTTTATTTTGAAGTGTAGGGCACGCCTGATAGTTAGGCTTCACATATCCTAACAGAGACACCCTGGGGTGTCTCCAACGCAGAAAAGGCCCGTTATGCGGTTTTAACCGCCCGAAACCTCCTGGAGCCTATAAATACAGCCCCGGGTCCTCATTTTTTTGAGATCTGGAGTTTTGAAGAATTAGCGAAGCCCTGCCGGATTGAAGACTGAAGGTGCACAGATTTCAGAGAGGAGGAGGAGAGATCGAATCGAGTTCTTCAACGCAAGAGAGAGAGATTCGTCAGATCTACGATTTCCCGGATCCGTTCCTTAGGATTATCCCGTTGCGGTAATCTTAAGAAGAGTGATTATCTCGCTTCGCCGAGATAAGAGCTACGGTTTCTCGATCCATTCACGGATAGACGAAGCTCTGCCCAATTTTTCAGCAATCAGATCTGATCGACGGTGGTCCACGGATAAACCCCGGCATAGGCAAAGATCCCACGTAAGCAGAAGACCGATAAACGATCTCTGCGTTTGTTTGATAAAGTTGTAAACTTTTTTATTTTCATTGTGTAAGGAGATTTTATAAAAAGATCAACTTTTTATTTCATTCGAGTTTATTGTAACGACTAAAGTTGTAATAGATTCGATAACAATGGAAACATCAACTTTCACCACAAACAGAACCCAAACAAGAAGATGATCTCCTCCACTTATGAAAACAATCTTCAAACCAAACAAACACTAAAACACACTTAAACCCTTGTTTAAAACTCTTTAAACTTGTTTAAAACATTTCTTGAGTGCCATTAGAAGTATGATGGCATGGAGTATATATAGGCTCATGAAACAAGCCCAAAAACCCAAGAAAACCAAGCAAAAAGACAAAATAACGGATATATCAAAATCTGGAAAATATAGCCGTTATGCTACAGTAACCACGTCCAGAGAGTTTGGCGGTCGACCGTAACGGTCGACCGTGGGTACTGTAGCACTGCGTTTCAGTTTTGTAAAATTAATTAAAAATTGTAAAACAGCTCCAAAAAATATGAAATTTTGTAGGAATGTTATATATATATATAATAACATGTTAGAGAAAGAATTTCTGAAAAATCATTTTCCAGTTGAGAGAAATAAATGTTTGAACACAGATTTACAGTTTCTGAAAAACTACAGACATACACGATTTTGTAAAATCAATTGGGCACAGTAAATCAACTCCAAAAATAGTAAAATTTTGAGAGAAGTTTTTAAACATGTAGATAAACATGTCAAAGAAAGAATTTCTTGAATACCACTTCCCATTTATGAAAACTCATCTGTTTTGTAAAATATGCACGAACATGCACGAACGAAAAACATGATTTTGTAAATTCCATTAAACATTACAAATCAATTCCAAACTTGATGAAACTTTGCGAAATGTTTATAAACATGAAAACAAACATGTTAGAAAAAGAATTTCTTAATTTTCATTTCTCAATTGTGAAAACTCATTATTTTGTAAAAACATGCATGAATGTAAGCTTGATCTTGATCTTCATTGTAGCTCAACTTGGTACACATGCGGATGAAGCTTGAACTTGATCTTTAACTATGAATTGCATGTTGCTTCACTCCACAATTCCGCCAACCTCCATTTGATATGATCGTTAAGGCTCGATTCCATCCATCCTCCAACTACGTTGTTTGTCTATAATAAATAAGAAAACATAAATACTAGACAAATAACATTAGTGGTAAATTGTTTGTTAAACATCATCAAAACAAGAAGGCCAACATATACGTGTATTGAAAAAGTAGAAAACAAACTGCTAATTAGAAACCATGATCACAATTCGTAGTTTGCCAAATAATGAAAGGTACATTTATACTTTACAGGAACGATGTAAACCTCAAAATCAAGTCAAGAAGAAAACAGGAAACACTAAAAAAAAGTTAAAAAAACATAGAAGGAAGTCATAAGTCAATTAGTTATCGCTGGATTTAGTGCTCTACTTCGAGAAATCACCACAAATTGGAAAGCAAAAGCTAATTTATGGTTTGCGGTGATGTGAATTAGGTGACACTGCTGAAGAAATCAGCTTTAGCAGCCCATAAGTTGTAATTACTAAGGCATATAGGCTCATCTCCATGATGGGTTTAAGGTCCTAGAACTGTAATGCTTTGTTCTTTTCATTATATAGAACACTTCAATTCTTCTCTAACTAAAATTAAAGCAAGCCCGGTACTAAACGTATGATTACCTAAACAACAGCTACCCCTCTACCATATTGGCTGACATGATGTTAGTTCTCGATCTCTCTCGTCATTAGAACATCACTTTTCCTATAGCCTTTTGGAGAATTGTAGGGTGACCTCGAGGAATTTAGTAAGATACATATCATGCATTTCTTATTAGGCTTTGGGGGTGTTTGGTTCAATTTTTATAAATTATAGGAAAAGGAAAACACCCAAAATGTAGATTTCCTTGTATTTCTTGAAAATATTATAGTAAAAGTTTTGAGAAGTCAAAAAGTATAAATTTTCTTGTTTTTTGTATTTTGCTTGTTTAGTTCAAAACAAGAAAATGGGGCCCCATTACTTTATAGAAATGTCAAGTTTTCCTTTTTTTTTTGTTTGGTTACATATGCCAAATTTATAGAAAAGTGTCAACTACAATATTTATCACTTTATAACGGCTAGTTTTACATTCTCAAATCTTATAAAATCATTCTATCCTCAACTATCCATGAACACAAAATTTTTACAATTGAAAAACATGAGTAAGAGTGTTGGAGACCGTGGTGACTCATCAAGTTCATCAAATACAAAAGGTATGTATTTTGGTTAGAAAAAACTACAAATTCTATTAATATTTTCACAATGACCATAGTCTATTTTTTTCTTTGTTGTAATTGTGAAGTTCGTGGGGGCCACCACGTGTGGAGAGTGAATGAATGAAGCAGAGCACGTGAATGAGCCGGCCCACCCGAAAATTAAATCTGCTATAAAAAAGTCACCTAGGTTTTTTCTTTGACTTCGTGCAAGTGCAGGAGATTTTTGCCTTTTTATTAAAGGCGACTGCGGAACAGAAGAGCAGGCAGAGGCGCAAGAAGGTGTTGGCTGCAGGAAGGAAATTTTGCGGCTACGGGATTCCTTTTGGCGGCTGATTTTGAGCGTAAGGGTTTTGTGCATTCTCTTTTGTAGAGAGATATTGTGAGGGTTTTGAGAGTTTGTTTGAGGGTTTAGATTGAGTGATTATAAACCCTAGTTGTCTTCTCTCCCTCTAATAGTAGATCTCCCCCTCCTTGCCCTGTGGACGTAGGCAATTTGCCAAACCACGTAAAATTGGTTGTCTCGCTATTTGTGTGATTTGTAATAGCTTTTAGGTTCCCTTGACGCGCAGTCCTAGAGCTAACGAGAGGAAGAGCTAATATCCCACTTTGATGAGATATTAGGCTTCAGATTCTTGTTCCCTTTGAGAAACAAGAATTCTTATTGCGACCTAACTCTTGTTGTGCTGCCGAAATTTTCGCTGCGCGCAACAAGCGGTATCAGAGCCCAGATTTCAGATCTAGGGTGTTTTGGATTAGGTGGAGGAAGATTCAGTTGGAAGCTTGGTTCTTGGAGTTCTAGGCTTCGGTGGAGATAGCATTAGGAGTTGCCGTTGGAGATTTCGCTTTCCTCGTGTGGATAGGAGATCTATTTGGAATCCGATCTAGGGTTCAGTTGGGTGGTTCTTAATTTCTATCAAATTTGTTCTTTCTCTACAATTTGGAGTTAGTTCGCAATGGGAGAATAAGGTGAAAGCAGCAAATCGATGGCGAGTTCAATACAAGTTGGTTTTCAGAACACTAAAATTAGTGTGGTGAAATATGACGGCAAAATCAACTTTGGTTTGTGGATGAGCGACGTACAGGATGCGCTCAATGCTCAGAATTTGGAAGAGACCATTATGGTCTACGAAAGACCACCTAAATATGAAGAGGCGGTATGGGATAAGATGAATAGGAACGCTTGTGGGGTGATCAGGTCCTGTTTGGAACAGGAGTTGAAATATGATATGATTGGGGTGACGTCTGTAATGAAGATGTGGGAAATTCTCAACAATAAGTATCTCACAAAGAGTGTTGAGAACAGGTTGCACTTGCTGCGAAGACTCTTCAGATTTTAGATGTCCAGAGGCACCTCACTAGCGGCTCATGTGAACAACTATACGAAGTTGTTGTCGGACTTGGCAAATGTTGATGAGAAGATATCGGGTGAGTACAAGGCGATTATTTTGTTAGACTCCTTACCGGATGAGGAGTATGATACCTTCGTGCTCACTTTGTTGAACGGAAGATCTTCTATCAGCTATAGTGAAGTGACTAACGCTTTGACGAACTACGATTTGAGGAGGAAGGATAATGAGACTTCCCGCGCTAGTACTTCAGGCGAGGCCTTGTCGACGAGAGGTAGAAGCCCATATCCAAAAGGTGGTAATACTAGAGGCCGCCACCAATTAACAAAGAACCAATGTACATTCTGCAAGGAGCAGGGACATTGGAAGAGAGACTGCCCGAAGCTCAAGGAGAAAGAGAATGGCAAGAAAAAGGGCCCGAAGGCCAATGAGGTGAATATTACGAAAGGCGATGATTCCGATGATTCGTGCTTTTCTCTACTGATTACTCCGGAGGTGAACCATGTTGATGCATCAGATTGGATGCTTGATTCCGGCGCTACTTATCATGTGACCCCTAGGCGAGAGTGGTTTGCATCGTTCGAGAGACTTGATGGGGGTGTTGTTGTCATGAAAAATGATCAATCCTGTGGCGTTTGTGGGATAGGTACCATGCAGATTAGGATGCACGATGGAGTAGTCTGTGAGTTGAAGGAGGTGAGATTTGTTCCTCAACTGAAGAAAAATCTTATCTCAATTGGAGCTTTGGAGGCGAAGGGATTCAAGGTGACTTTCGAAAACGCTGTAGCGAAGGTTACTAAGGGATCATTGGTGGTGATGAAGGGAGTCCGCAATCAGAATTTGTATTATCTGAAGGGAAGCACCGAGATTGGCCAGGTTGCTTCGGCTATTTCAGAAGCAGACATGAGCAAACTTTGGCACTATAGGTTGGGGCACACAGGTAAAAAGTCACTACAGGCGCTGTGCAAACATGGGCTATTGAAGGGAGCCAAGAGTGGAAAGATTGAGTTCTATGAGCATTGTGTTCTTGGCAAGAAGACGAAGGTGAAGTTCGGGACTGCCATTCATCAGACGAGGGGCATCCTGGACTACGTGCACACAGACGTTTGGGGTCCCACCAAGACTGCATCACTTGGTGGTCGACATTGGTTCGTCACATTCGTTGATGACTATTCTAGGCGATGTTGGGTGTACACCATGACAAAGAAGAGTGAAGTCCTAGATTTGTTTGTGGAGTGGAAGAAGAGATTGGAACTGCAGACTGGGAGAAAGATCAAGACGTTGCGATCCGACAACGGTGGTGAGTATACTTCTGACCCCTTTCTGCAGCTATGTCGAGACGAGGGCATAGAGAGGCACTTTACGGTTAGTCATACACCGCAGCAAAATGGGGTGGCAGAGAGGTTGAATTGGTCTTTACTGGAGAAGATCCGATGCTTATTGTCGCAGAGTGGTTTGGAGAAGATCTTTTGGGCTGAGGCACTTACGTATGCGAGCCACCTCATTAATAGGCTGCCTTCATCTGCGATTGAGAGAAAAACCCCTATGGAGAAGTGGTCGGGAGAGCCAGCACACGACTATGACCAGCTCAAGGTATTCGGGTGCTGGAGAAGTGGTCGGGAGAGCCAGCACACGACTATGACCAGCTCAAGGTATTCGGGTGCCCTGCATTTTTTCATGTGAGAACTGATAAGTTGGAACCTCGAGTTAGGAAGGCCATATTTGTAGGATTCAAGCGTGGTGTCAAGGGATACAAGCTTTGGGATCCAGTGGATAAGAAGATTGTGCTGAGTAGGGACGTCACATTCGATGAGGCTTCTACCTTGAAGCTTCCCAGTTCTCATCAGGTGGAGAGCGACCCGACGGAGGAGATATCGCAGGTGGTGGAGATCGATGTTGCTCCACATTGTCCAGATGGTACAGTATCCATGCATGTGCCGACTGAGGTGACGCCAGGCAAGCACGACGGTGACACGGAGGATACAAGTACTGATGTGTAGGATCAGGGACCGACGGCTCAGGTTCAGGATTTGCGGTTCGGAGACAGAGGAGAAACATACAGATGCCAGCACGGTATGCCGACACAGTTGCGTATGCACTTCTGGTGGAGAGTATCGATGAGTTGGTGCCTACTACATTCAGAGAGGCCGAACAGAGTTCAGAGGCTGATTCGTGGTAGATGGCTATGCAGGAGGAGATGGAATCTCTACATAAGAACGATACATGGGAGCTAGTTGAGCTTCCAAAGGGACGGAAGGCAATTGGTTGCAAGTGGGTATACACGAAGAAGGAGGGCATTGAATCCAAAGGGACGGAAGGCAATTGGTTGCAAGTGGGTATACACGAAGAAGGAGGGCATTGAAGGCACTCCATTGATATTCAAGGCTAGGTTGGTTGCGAAGGGCTATGCACAGGAGGAAGGAATAGATTATAATGAGGTTTTCTCTCCGGTGGTGAAGCATTCTTCGATTCGGATTTTGCTAGCTTTGGTGGCACAGTATGGTTTAGAGTTAGATAGTATGGATTAGAGTTAGATCAGTTGGATATGAAGACGACATTTCTTCATGGTGATCTTTATGAAGAAATATATATGACTCAGCCATTGGGATTCCGAGCTGCAGGGAAAGAAAAATTAGTTTGCAGATTGAAGAAATCGCTATACGGTTTGAAGCAGTCTCCTCGACAGTGGTATAGGCAATTTGATGATTTTATGATTGGTCATTCGTACACTCGGAGCCAGTTTGATCCTTGCGTATATTTTCACAAGTTGAAAGGAGGTGCGTACATCTATTTGTTACTTTATGTCGATGACATGTTGGTTGCCTCTACTTCCAGGTCGACTATAGATGAGTTGAAAGTTCAGCTTTTAAATGAGTTTGAGATGAAGGACTTGGGTGAGGCGAAGCGCATTTTAGGGATGGAGATCGGCAGAGACAAGAAGAAGGGCAAAATTTGTTTGATACAGGTGGCTTATTTGAAGAAGGTTCTACAACGATTCCATGTTAGCATGGATACGAAGCCAGTTAGTGTACCTTTAGGAGCCCATTTGAAGCTTTCGGCTGATCTTTCACCGAAGTCAGTTGAAGATCATGAGTTAATGTCGAAGACTCCATATGCGAGCGTAGTTGGGAGTTTGATGTACGCGATGGTATGTACGAGACCGGATTTATCACAGGTGGTGAGCATGGTTTCGAGATACATGCACGATCCAGGAGTGGGTCATTGGGACGCTGTGAAATGGATTTTGAGGTACATTCGAGGTACGCTCAATGTTAGTTTAGTTTATGAGTGGGACACTACAGGTGGGCAGTTATGCATTGGCTATATTGATTCGGATTATGCCGGGGATTTGGATAAGCGCCGGTCTACTACGGGGTATGTGTTTACTTTGACCCGTGCGCCGGTGTGTTGGAGATGCACCTTACAGTCTACGGTGGCTTTGTCTACGACGGAGGCAGAGTATATGGTAGTTACGGAGGCTGTGAAGGAGGCTATTTAGCTTCGAGGACTTTTGGAGGAACTTGGTATATCGCAGAGGTCCGTCACTATTCATTGTGATAGCATGAGTGCTATCTATTTGGTGAAGAATCAGGTTTTTCATGCGAGAACGAAGCACATTGACGTTCGTTATCACTTCGTTCGGGATGTTCTTGAAGATGGCGATGTGGAGATTGTGAAAGTCCACACGAAGGATAATCCGGCGGATATGCTCACTAAGGTGGTTCCGAACAACAAGTTTGATCATTGTCGAAACTTGTTGCATATTCGTGATTATTGAGACCGTTGGCGGCCATTTGGGTGAACTACGTTTGGCTTGATTCCTTAGGCAAGAGGATACATAGGCAGTCTTTCAGATGCAGCCGGTTTGGATTAGTTGATGGGGGTGAGATTGTTTGGACTCTCGTTCGGGTTCTCGACATGTTGTGGATTGAGTTCGTACTGTACACAACAAGTGGGACATTTGATTGCTTTGGTGTCGGCTCAGTTTTAGGAAAACTTCACCGAGGTGGAGAATTGTGAAGTTCGTGGGGACCACCACGTGTGAAGAGTGAATGAATGAAGCGGAGCACGTGAATGAGCCGGCCCACCCGAAAATTAAATCTGCTATAAAAAGGTCACCTAGGTTTTTTCTTTGACTTCGTGCAAGTGCAGGAGACTTTGGCCTTTTTATTAAAGGCGGCTGCGGAACAGAAGAGCAGGCAGAGGCGCAAGAAGGTGTTGGCTGCAGGAAGGAAATTTTGCGGCTACGGGATTCCTTTTGGCGGCTGATTTTGAGCGCAAGGGTTTTGTGCATTCTCTTTTGTAGAGAGATATTGTGAGGGTTTTGAGAGTTTGTTTGAGGGTTTAGATTGAGTGATTGTAAACCCTAGTTGTCTTCTCTCCCTCTAATAGTAGATCTCCCCCTCCTTGCCCCGTGGATGTAGGCAATTTGCCGAACCACGTAAAATTGGTTGTCTCGCTATTTGTGTGATTTATAATAGCTTTTAGGTTCCCTCGACGCGCAATCCTAGAGCTGACGAGAGGAAGAGCTAATATCCCACTTTGATGAGATATTAGGCTTCAGATTCTTGTTCTCTTTGAGAAACGAGAATTCTTATTGCGACCTAACTCTTGTTGTGCTGCCGAAGTGCTGCCGAAATTTCCGCTACGCGCAACAGTAATTAGCATGCTTGGAAAATACCGCAGAAACTAACATATGAAGAATTATTTTCATATTCAGATGAAGATCGAGAGCGTGATGAGATGTGAAACTTTAGGGCATTTAAGTGCAAAGTTTTACAACTGAGCCCATTAAAGTGCAACAATAGTGAAACTTTAGGGTATTGAAGTGCAATTTTGCCTAAAAAATTCTTATGCAACAAAATCATTAACATTTCAAAAAAAGCAAGAAGTGCATTCTTCTTCACTATGACCGGAGTTCTTCCAAATCACAATCCGATTGATAGGCTTTATAGACAGGACCTTGGAATCTACCTGAAGTCGGTTGAAATATCCAACTCTTCATAATTATCAAAAGAAACCTAGCCCTAACTAGCCATCTTCAATTCACCTGACTTGAATATACTAACCCTCAATTACCCTAACTATAGTACGCCAACAAACTTACAAGTTTGAAATACAAAACTATCTCAAAAACAGTTAAAACTTAACTAGAAAAATCCTACAGCCCTTTTGATTAGCAAATCATTCTCCTAATGATTGAAGTATAGATTTTAAAGAACGACGATGATGATGAAGTCTAAGAGCAGCATTCCTCGAAGGTTGACAATCAGATGATGAAGAACGACGTCGATGATGCAGCTAATGAGGCTTTTGGGGACAAAAAGCTCTCCTTGTTCTCAAAACTCAAACCCTGGATCACATCCAATCAATGATCTCTTCTTTCTCTCTTTCTCTTATGTAGAGCCCACAATAGACCAGGAAAGAGATATCCTAGACTTGGTAAAAGTTAGAGATTAAAAAAATAAAAAATGACTGAAATTAAAGCATGAAATCTGCTAAAGTAAGTCAGCATCATCGACGGGTAAAGCCAACCATCAATGATACTATTCACCCATTGATGGTTTACCATAGACCATCGATGGTATTGTTCAACTCTCGAGAAAATCATCAATTAGTTCCTATAGTCCATCGATGGTTTACTGTAGACCATCTATTGAAAGCTTTTCGAAAAGCTATTACAATACCAAATCCGATAACCGAATTAAAAGTTATGGTTCGTGTAAGTTTCAGCCTTTGTATATATTTTAATCCTGCTGCTAACTGTTACGACATTGTTTAACTAAAATGTTCATATTTCAAACTATACATCTCCGAATTGAATTCTGTTTGTTCATGTGGATTCGTAACAACGAGACTAACACTCCCAAATAATCAAACATGATTTTTAATTCTTTAAATATGCTAAAACGTGTCCTAACCATTGATGGTTGATCACAATGATCGATGATTCATTGAAGATCATTGATGATTGACCGTAGTCCATCGATTGTGCAAATTCTGATTTCTGAATTTATGCGATTATTGACTGTAGTCTATCAATGACTTGATGGACCATCGATGGTGCCTCGTGACCGTCGATGGTTTAAAGGCTGAAATCAACATTCATGTTGATTTTTGTATTGTTTTGAACTGTAACTCGTCCATACCCGTTTATACCTGAAAATATCATCTCCCAAATATATCGGTAGCAAATGAGAATTTGTTACTTATTAAATAAAAGATATTGCACAAATGTTAAGAGGGTCTACTCGATATGGTGTCAGAGCCTACTCCATTGAAGATCATTGCCTTTTATATTTTCTCTATATGGTGTTAGAGCCTACTCGATTCTATCAACTTCTCTTATCTTTCTATATCAAGAGGGTTTTGCATGGCCTTCATGCTCCCCTCGGTGCCTACAACAACATTTTTGGTGGCTTCAACAACATCTTTGATTTCTGTATTACTTGTTTACTAAATCTTTGTTGAACCTCAAAAAAAAGCCCGACCCGCGAAAAACACTAACCTCAAAAGGGGAGGAAGACACTATCCATCACCGGTACTGTTCATCAATGAACAGTGAGCTGTATGTAATGTTCATTGTGAATAGCATATCTCTTGGTCATCTCCTAACGGTTGTGATGCAAAAGTACATAGTTGATTCCGATATCACTTCTAATTGCTAACGTCTTCGAGTATTCCGGACAAAGATGACATTACCTAGTGTAACAAGCTGGATACATACAATATATACCCTCTAGCTTTTGGGGGAGGGGTTAGATATTATTAGTATTCAGATCTAATTGATATTATGAGATATTGTGAGATGTGATTAGATATGATTTTATCTCATACCTAGTTTGTAATATCATTCTAATCTTTGTTTACTTTTGCCTTCGCTATTTTCTCTACAACAGCTAATGATATCTTGTAGCTACCTTACGCACAGCAAAGTCATAAAAACTGACATTACTCTCACATCTAACATAGAAGCTTAACAAAATCATGCCTCTGTTCGCGGGAAAAATCGTGTCTTTCTTCATTGATTCCATTGCACT
This sequence comes from Asparagus officinalis, assembly GCF_001876935.1. Taxonomy (NCBI): domain Eukaryota; kingdom Viridiplantae; phylum Streptophyta; class Magnoliopsida; order Asparagales; family Asparagaceae; genus Asparagus; species Asparagus officinalis. Next base: position 146,255,163 of record NC_033800.1, on the reverse strand, counting down.
CTTGTAACTGTTTTTCGATTACAAAGATCCGGTCTTTTTATAAGATCCGGTTACAACGAGATCAAAAAAGGAAACAAAAAATTACAACTTTTCTCTTTTGTCGAACAAATCGCGAGCTCCTGTTTTGCGGTCACTCGCTTTGTGGGTTCTTTACCCGCGCCGGGGTTTATCCGTGGACCACCGCGCGATCTAGATCCGGTCAGATCTACGCAGTACGACGGGTATTATTTCACTAAGGAAATAATAGCCAGGGGGATTGGTTCACCAAGGAAACAATCGCCCAAATCTCGGGATCAAAGACCAAGCTTTGATCCGGAGTACGCCTGCGTAGATCAGAGATCCGATCCTCTCGAACTCTTGCCTTATTTGGCATTGACGATCGCCGAGCACCGGATCTGGAAGAACAAGTCCTCGAAGTCCCAAAGCTTGGATCTTTTTTAGATCTGAGTCTTCAATCCAGCAGGGCTTCGCCTCCAAAAAATCCAACCTTTGACAAATGAGCCTAGGCCTCCTATTTATAGGCTCTCTGAACTGTGCCCGCGCACAGACGCATAGATCTTGGGCCGCGCCACCCTATAGGTGCTCGGCCAACCGAGCCACCTATAGTGCGCTCGGTTTTGGCCGAGCCCCTATAGCGCATTTGGGTTCCGTCGTTTTCTCCGTCTTCTCGTTTGGTCCGTGATTCGGTTGCTGTGCGTTGACTTGTCGACTCGATTGTTGACCTGATTCCTGATTGGCAGTACAATGCACTTCTGAGTTCGAGTCCGAAATCTGATCTTGATTCGAATCGTGATCTCGTCCGAGTCCGCCCATGATGGCATGACTCGTTGACTCTTTAAGCCCGTTAGCTGATTCCGCACGCGAGTGGATTTATCCCGTTGTTTGCGGTGCGATTCGTTAACCTCGTCGCCTCGGTTGGTTTCGTCGTTTGTGCTGAGCTGTGCCTAAGCGGGGATCTATAACGCATTTATACGCCTACAGATACCCCCTCCAAATATTTCAGTCTCGGTTCTTTTATAGAAGAGTCTGGAATACTTTTGGATATGATTGTCCAACCTTCAGTCGGTGTATACGGGACTGACTTCTGTTCTTGATTCCTTCAATCCTTCAGGCTATTCGGTGCTTTGTCGAATGTCTGTAAGGTTTTCGGTACTGCATTTATTGTCTGACCGTTGTTGGAATTTCGAATTTGAAGTCGATTCCTGATTTTATGATCTTTAGCTCATGTTTGTTGGTTCAACATAGAACTGACCTTCGAATGTTGGCGTTGAGTCTTTATTCGCGACGCGTTGTCCGGCGTAGTGTTGTTGAGTTATCCTTAAGAATATTTAGAAAAATACTCTCCAGGAACTTCTCAACCAAAAATAGGGAACAGTTTATACTCATATACCTTATTGGAGTATTAAGAAGCAGTTTATACTCGTATACTTTTCGGAGTATTAAGAAGCAGTTTATACTCGTATACTTTTTGGAGTATTTATCCTTTCGTTGCAACGCATTAATCGGCGTTGACCTAGGGTTACGCGTTGACAGGGCATTGACCCTAGGGTTTCGAACGTCGTATGTTGACTTTTTGGTCGTAACGCGTTGACTGGCGTTGACCTAGGGTTACGCATTGTCCGGCGTTGACCTTAGGGTTTTGAACGTCGTACGTTGTCTTTTTGATCGCAATGCCTTGACTGGCGTTGACCTAGGGTTACGCGTTGTCCGGCGTTGACCATAGGGTTTCGAGTGTCATTGGATGCTCAAGTCACGAGACCAAGATGATGCTTCAATGACTTGCATTTATAGAATTTTTGGCAAATTCTCAGCCATCAACGGGTTTGATAAGCCTTTACCGACTACCGTTTGAATCGGGCTAGCATGCGGATTGTTTAAGTCCGTTCCGCATGTGACGTTATGCTAAAAGAGTTAACCCTTTTAGTGCTACGATATCGAATACGTAGACTTCATCTTTCTCACGGGAATAGACTACCCGGCAACGCGTGTTAGGCATTGACTTTAGGATTTTTGGCTAACCCCCAGCCTTCAACGGGTTTGATAAGCCTTTACCGACTACCGTTTGAGTCGGGCTAGCATACGGATTGTCTAAATCCGTTCCGTATGTGACGTTGTGCTAAAAGAGTTAACCCTTTTAGTGCTATGATATTGAATACGTAGACTTCGTCTTTCTCCTGTGAAAAGACTAACCAGCAACGTGTATCAGACGTTGACTTAGGATTTTTGGCAAATCCTCAGCCTTCAACGGATTTGACATGCTTTTAGCGATTACCGTTTGAATCGGGCTTACATGCGGATTGTTTTAAGTCCGTTCCACATGTGACGTTGTGCTAAAGGAATGAACTCCCTTAGACTTGATGCTACGACTTCGAATACGTAGACTTCACCATTGTTACGGGAATAGGCTACCCAACAACGTGTTTTAGACGCTGACTTATCCTTACTTAGGCTTCAGGATAAAATACCCCAGAATCGAACTCTGGTGTCTTTTTCCACGGAGAAAGACTAAACCGGCGACGCGTGTTAGGCGTCGGCATATCCTTTCTTAGGATTCAGGATGAAATTCCCCATGCGTGTGAGGCATGGATTTTGGTTTTATTAATAACACCCTGCCACAATGTTGAATATGCGGACGAGTGTTCTTTTTAACGGTTAAGAACTAACCGGCAGCGCATGTTAAGCGCAGACTTATCCTTGCTTAGGTTTCAGGATAGAATACCCCAGAATCGAACTCTGGTGTCTTTTTCAATCGGTAAAAGACTAAACCGGCGACACGTGTTAGGTGTCGACATATCCTTTCTTAGGATTCAGGATGAAATTCCCCATGCGTGTAAGGCATGGATTTTGGTGTTATTAATAACAACCTGTCACAATGTTGAATATATGATTGAAAGTGGACCTCTCGTTCATGGAAGGAATCGAGAGAGGAATTTGGCTTTGGCCCTAACTTTTATAGGTTTGACCAGAAAGCAAAGAAAGTGGAATACGGGTAGCAAGGACAGTGCCAACTCGCATTATCACTCACAGGGAGACTTTTAATGCTAGGTGATCATGACCTAACATGTTGAGTCTGAGAAATGCCAATGACTGGCAGATGGAAATGTTGGTGGATCCACCGTCAATTAGTTTGATCAGCAGATGGTTTGGTGAGGAAAGATTAACCTATCAGAGGATTGGATCTCATCTCACAAAAATAACTCATAAGAGTTAGAGAATTTTGATAATAAGAAGAAACGTTCCAATGTTCTGAATTCGAGCAAGAATTTCTTATTCATCACTTCTACAATGATTGGGTTATCCCTAAGAATATTAACATTCTTTTGGGAACTTCCCGTTACACGAATTATCCACCCCCAGCTTTCTTGCAAAACTGGGTGTAACGAGGAGTACGTTATCCTCAATCGCATGTTCAGGTTATCCTTAAGAATATATGATTCTCTAGGAACTTCCCGTTACATAAATCGTCCACCCCCGTCTTCCTCTGCGGAACTAGTTCGGACATTATTCTCAGTTACCTGATCGGGTTATCCTTAAGAATATTAGCGTAATATTCTCCAGGAACTTCCGGTCAAAAGTGGGAAACAGTTTAGACTCATATACCTATTGGAGTATGCAGGGAGCAGTTTAACCTCTTGCACCTGTTGGAGGATTGAGAAACAGTTTATACTCGTATACTCTTTGGAGTCTTGTTTCGACTTAATTGAGCGATATAACGCCGGCTTCAACCCAGGTCTGAATGCTATTCTTGAGAGCAAAGCAATCCTTGGTGGGATGAACGACCCTCCTGTGGTATGCACAGTACTTTGGGTCCGTAGTATTGTCAGCTTCCTCCTGATTTGTGATAGGTGGTAGCTTGATCTTGTTACCTTCAAGGAGGGATTCGAAGATGGCTGGAACGTAAAGAGTACTCTTTTTGGAGTCTCGGACCCGAAATCTTTTGCTGTTTTCGGAGTTGCTTTTGCGACGTCTGATTAGCACCACCAGTAGCTGTAGGTGCTTTGCCCTTACCACGAGAGGCGAAGTTCGAGTTCGGAGGATTAACCATCAGTCGGTTCTTCTCGGCCTTCTTCCTTCGGAGGAAGCGTTCGGCTTGTTCACCACGCACCTTCAGATCCTTCCATGTTTCGGACGGTGCTGTCCCCATTGCTTCCAATACGTCCAAGGACAGATTATTATGGCAGGTCTGGAGAATGAATGCTCTCCTCGGACCTTCAGATCCTTCCATGTCTTGGACGGTGCTGTCCCCATTGCTTCCAACACGTCCAGTGCGAGGTTGTTGTGGTAAGTCTGGAGAATGAATTCCTCGGTGATCGGGTCCCGACAGTTCATCGCCTTGTTCCGGAACCTCTTGACAAAGGTATCGACCAATTCCCCTTCCTTTTGTTTCTCGTCGAGCAACGTTCCGATGGATATTTCGGTGTCGTCGTCGAAGAAGTTAGCGAGGAACTTAGTCTCCATGTCGTCCCAGCTGTTCATGCTTCCTGGCTTGAGGCGACGATACCAATCGAAGGCGGCTCCGCGGCCGGAGATAACCCCCAAGTGTGATTTGAAGTAAATCAAATGTTGAGTGGGGGAACCCATCCCATTAAACGGTGTGAAGTTAATTAGGTTGAACTTCGCCGGATATGGGATTGATTCCCACTCTCTTGGGTATGGACAAGGAATGCCTATTTTCTTCATCTCTTGAGCGGAAATCAACGTATTGATTTTGCTCTCGAGATTTTTAATCTTCAAGTTTTCACCTGTGTTTTCGCTAGCATTCTTATTATCACCCCCTGCATTGACGGGAGGATTATTGGCGTTATGAGTCTCATTCGCATTTGTGTCCTCATCTTCCAGATTAACCAGGTTACGACGACTTGGCTCGCCTTGCTGGTTCGTCAATGCTTGGATTTGTTGGTCATGCATTTCTCTCATGTTTTGCATGGCCATCTGCATTTCAAACCTGAAGGTTTCCTGTTGCTTAGCTAAGGCGTCTTCAAGCATTTTAGCCACTTGCTCCGCACTTATCATAAGTGCCTCGCGGGGTTGTCCCTCGCTGGATACCGTATTATCAGATGCAACCGCGGAGCAGGAATCCGATTCTTCATCTTCCGATGGTAATCTTGTCCGAACCCATACCAATAGGTTCTCGCTTGATGGTTTCGGACATGCGCAGACGGTTCTAGCCGGGATCTTTCAGAATCGACTCGAGATATATCGCCCGGGCCGATTCACCTGTTGCTGTCATATTGGTGGTGACAACTCGAAATTCTCCAATCTTCAAACCACCGTTCTTCTCGTGTGCGAAACGCCTAGGCCTTGGTTTTGGCGTTCGGTACTAAGTCTTTCGAAAACCGAAACTCTTTCGGGACCGCTTGATGCAGTTGCAACATCAGACAATACCGCCCGAATGAGTTTGGAAGGAGGGCATTGAGTTTCGCTGTTCTCGGGGACTCCTCTTCCTGTTTTACTCGTACCCCCAAAACACGATAGATACAATTCATCTGGCTTGACACTAATCGTGTGTTAGCAGCGACTTCTCAAGGGTATAACATTATCGTCATCCAGACGGTAAATGTTCCTTCTGAGGGTGAACTGCGCCTTCTTTGGGCTTTCGAGAGTCACGCGCAACTGCGAAACATGCCTTTTTGGGCGTGAGTTCTGCGGGCTCCTGGACTTTGCAATGCGGGCAAGTGGTGCGCACTGACTGCCTGGTCTCTTCTGTCATGTTGGAGGTGAATGGCGACCACCCAGCAATGTTGCATCATCCGGGGCTTCTTCATCGGGCCGCAAACGATCTTGAAACAGGAGCTTTGCCCTCTCCGTCGGAATCGAGACCGATGGCGCTCCAAGACTGACTTTTTCCCTTCGTGGATGATTCTGCAATGATTCTCCCGGGAGAAGCTATTGGGATTTACCTGCAGGACTTTGTTGATTCACGCGGAGGTTGAATTTGGCTTGAGGCTGCTCGCCTCCACACTTGGCGGGTTGATGGCGCTTCTTGGCCACTCTTTCTTTCTTCAACTCCTCGGCCTTCTGCACAAGGATTTTTGCTTGTGCAAGCAATGCGCGGCGTTTGTGAATCCGCTCTTCGAGTGTCGAACGGTTTCGTTTGACCCGGATCCATTCGTTCGTTGGCGGCTTGGAGGAGCAACCATTCTTCAGTTGTTGAGGCTGTTTGCCTCTCCTATTCTTCAGATCCGCGTTGTAGCGGACTCCGTCTGTGGACTCCATCGCCTTAGCGAATTGCCGCGCAAGGCGTTGACGTCGCCTCTGGCGGGCTCTCTTGGTCGGCGGAACTTCACCCGACGCAACTTTGGCGTCATCTGGGGTGAGAGCTTCGTTGGTATTCTGAACTTCTTCAAACCAACGAACTTTTCTCCTGGAGGAGAACTTCTTGGACTTGCGGGGGGAGGTAGATCCGGACGAGGATGAGAGGTACTCCTCGAACTTGGCCTGGTCGAATTCATACTCGACCTCCTCCTCGACAGGGATTGAGATCCGCGGCTGCGACGTGACGATCTCAGCAGCGAGATCGGTGTCTCCCACTGTGGTCGCCAGATTGTTCGCGGGAAAAATCGTGTCTTTCTTCATTGATTCCATTGCACTCTTGTAACTGTTTTTCGATTACAAAGATCCGGTCTTTTTATAAGATCCGGTTACAACGAGATCCAAAGAAAATAAAAGAAAAATTACAACTTTTTTGTGGGTTCTTTGCCTGCGCCGGGGTTTATCCGTGGACCACCGCGCGATCTAGATCCGATCGGATCTACGCAGTACGACGGGTATTATTTCACCAAGGAAATAATAGCCGGGGGGATTGGTTCACCAAGGAAACAATTGCCCAAATCTCGGGATCAAAGACCAAGCTTTGATCCGGAGTACGCCTGCGTAGATCTGAGACCCGATCCTCTCGAACTCTTGCCTTATTTGGCGTTGACGATCGCCGAGCACCGGATCTGGAAGAATAAGTCCTCGAAGTCCCAAAGCTTGGATCTTTTTTAGATCTGAGTCTTCAATCCAGCAGGGCTTCGCCTCCAAAAAATCTCGATGAAGAAGCTAAATGAGAACGACTCAACACGCTGCTAATAGTGCTAATGCACTCTGAACTGTGCCCGGGCACAGATCTGGCCGGCCACCTATAGGTGGCTCGGTTTTGGCCGAGCCCCTATAGGTATTTGGGTTCCGTCGTTTTCCGTCTTTCGGTTCTGTCCGTGATTCGGTTGTGTGGTTGACTTGTTCGGACTCGATTCGTTGACCTGATTCCTGATATGACAGTAAATCCACTTCTGAGTTCGAGTCCGAAATTGATCTTGATTCGATCGTGATTCGTCCGAGTCCGTCCATGGATGGATGACTCGTTGACTCTTCAACCCGTTAGCTTGATTCCGCACGCGAGTGGATTTATTCCGTTGTTTGCGTGCGATTCGTTAACCTCGTCGCCTCGTTGGTTCGTCGGTTTGTGCTGAGCTGTGCTAAGGGATCTTTAAGCAATTTTATACGCCTACAGCCTCCTCCTGAGAGATTGAGTCAAGCCTCGGCAGGAGCCAAATCCCCTCGTGCTCCACAAACGGCGAGAAATCAACTTCAGTTGCTACATTATAATGTGGTCACTCATCAATCCAGCTCGATCGGTTTCTAAATTAAACACCCGAATCTAATCTCCTGGTACAATGAACCCCCTTTGCCCGTACTCTCACTAGAAATGATTTAGGCTGACGGAGGCGGTTCTTCTTGCAACCCGAATCAGATGATGGCAAGGAGAAGCAGCCATGGTGGTGGAGAAACAGGGCTATGTTTCTGATAGTATTGAGCCTCAACCATATTCATAATGACCAGGCTGAAAAACTTGGAATCCCATGAAGACCCTAATCCTCGCTTCACCGTTCAGTCGATAGAGGAGGGCATCATCTTGATCGATAAGTAAGACGGTTCCGTCAGGGTCGAGAGAGGTTGACGGTGCAGTCAGGACCGGAGAGAGGTTGAGGAGGGCGGAGCTCCGTTGGAGCCTTTTGTTTTGAAAGCGGAAAAAAGGGCGGTCATCCTTTGAATACAGCGGAAGAGGGAATCTTATGGGCTTTTATTGGGCCGAACTATGAAAGTCCTATGGACTTTGACCTCAGTCTATTTTCAGAACTGGGCCTTTTGTGACCAGATCTGAAACCCATCAACTGGCCTTAATTTATTAACATTACTGCAGGTATAACCTTGAAATCTTTCTACTTTCTATCTTCTACCTTAATTGGCATATCTTCTATTAGACATAATGAAGGTAATTAATCCCTTAACTAAAACCATTTTACTTAATTATACATAACAAAGCTTACTCTGAACCCTTTAATCAGATGCAATTAAAATTTCTAATTAAAGGTGAATAATCCTTAAAAACAATAAAGTTTTGTGTTGGTCTAGCCCCCCCTCTAAATAAGCCCATGTGCTCTGAATTTAATTCTCCTGCATCTCGTCCAATGAAATATTTACTCCCTTTTTATCAAGCATATTCATAAGGATTCTATCAGAACACTCCACTCCATAGAAGGGGTGATTTATATCATTCACGGATGGTTAGATTGTTAGTTTGGGAATTATTAACTCCTCTATTTATGACGTAGATCACTCCACTCCTCCATGAATGGTTCTAATAGAATTCTTATTGATTCATTCAACAAAAGATGATCCTTATAGGTCGAATATTGGGTTATAGGTTCATATTCAATTGCAACAATCCAATATATTTTCTTCATTCTCTATTCATATATTAACCTATAGCTTAATATTCGAAAATTCATAAGATTTCTTAGAGTAATATTAGTTAATCCAAATGGATTAGCATTGATAAAAAATATCTGACAACACAAATCAAGATTAAAGCCTCTTAACTCTGACTTTGACCCCCTACCAAACAAGTTCTTACTCATAAATGAAGAAGTTGCATTCAAATAAATGAGTTGATCTCTGAAGTGATAGCCAAGTTTGATTGTTGAAAAGGACAAGTGCATTCAAAATACATTGAAGGTGTGACTAATGTCATAATTAACAGCAACAAAGCACCAACAAAACATTACTCTTATCATCCAATGCATCTTAAATTCAAAAGACTACAGCCTCATGGGACCAACAAACATATCACCACTAAGCTCAATTAATAGTAAACCATAGATGTTTGGTGAATGAACGTACTCTCAGCAAGCAAGCAAGCAAACAAAATCTCTTCACGGGCACAATAAAGCCAAACCCTTCACAGCTCACCAATCAGATACATGCATACACATCCCCATATTATCCTCAAAAACTTTGGTCTCCTCATCTTCTTCATTCATACTAAAATCAGTGCCCTTTTAGTCTCTTGTGTGCAGAGACAAAATGGGTCTGAAGTTGGTCTTCATCCTCACACTCATTTCTTGCTTACTTCTAGTTCGTGTTCATGTTCAAGCCCTAAACATTGGGATTCAGTCGAACTCCGACCACACCTCGGTATATATTTCTCCAAATCATATGTTTTTCAATTTTTTTAATGGAGGTATTGGCTTGGTTTTGATGGATTGAGGGGTTTTGTGCAGAATAAACAGCAAGAGTGCAGCAGAACATGTGAGTCTGATCACTGTTCAGGTAATATTAATGTACACGATGAGGCTAAAGTTCTCTCAAATATATATGTTTTACACTGAAATATTTTGATGAGCATATTATTTATGTACAGCTCCTCCATTTTTGAGATATGGGAAGTATTGTGGGTTTATGTACAGTGGGTGCCCTGGAGAGAAGCCATGTGATGGATTGGATGCTTGCTGTATGGTTCATGATGCCTGCATCCAGGCTAAGCACAGTTATGTTTCCTTCATTTTACTTCTTTCTACTCCAATTTTTGAGATTTTTCTCTTCACAAGAAAACCCGTTTATGTTAAATTTTAAATGATCAATCACCTCGTTTTTACAAGATGGCAAACTACATTGAAGAAGTGACAGATTCTCTTAAGCACAATCATCGATTGCTGTATGGATGCTTCCTATTCATCTTGAATGGAACTAGATCTAGACCTTTGCTAGTTAAGTCTCGGTTGAGATAAATTGCAGTTGTCCGTGAAATAATGGATCATAGATGCACTTTAACCCTTTTCTAATGTCAATTTTTGAATTAGAACTCTAAAATCAAGTTCGCTTGATGGTCATCTGTCAGGGGAATGGATCCTCTATATTGTCGACTTAGTCGTGTAGTACTGTACATCTGAAGTCAGTAAAGATAGTGTGAGCGGGGGACAGGGGGGACCCACCCACGTGGGTCTGCCCATGAGAACCCCCCTGTCCGCCTGTTTCTCCCGCGCGCACGAAACTCCCCCGCGCGATTTCTTTCTCCTTTCCCGCGCGCGCGTTCGTTTCCCGCTGTCTGCTCCCGCCAATTCTTCAGCCCCCCTCCCCTTTGGTTTTCCTATAAATAGTGAAGGGGTGGAGGAGTTATAGGTGGTGGGAAAATTATGGTAAAAACAATTAGGGTTGTGTGAGTTTTCTTTGAGAGAAAAGAAAGAGTGAGTGAGAGAGAATTTGTAAAGTTTGGTATTCTCCTCATAGTGAAACCCCCCTCCCGTGGACGTAGGCTAGTTAGCCGAACCACGTAAAATCTCGTGTATTTACTGTTTTCTGGGTTGTTGGCTATTGCTTGTAGGATCCCTCAAAATTCGGTCTTGCGCTGATGAGAGGAAGAGTGGATATTTCACTTCGCTGAGATATTTCGCTACTGAGTCTGAGTTTCCTTCGCGAAACACAGATATCGAGGTTGACTTGTGCTTTTGTGACAACAAAGGCCAGGGCTCTCTCTCAGGACATATCGCTTCCGCGGCGGTAGGCGTGACTCTGCGCCCAACAATTGGTATCAGAGACCTTATTCAGACTGGAGGTGGTAAAATTTCTGATCTGAGGTGGTGGTTAAATATTGTGTGGTAAAACACAAATAAATTATTAAAAATTCCTGAGAAGCGGATTGACATAATACAAGCGGAAATGACTTCTACAAGTAAAACAAGTAAAGTTGGAAAATACGAGATTGAAAAATTTAATGGGAAAAATGATTTTTCCTATTGGAGGATGCAGATGAAAAATTCGCTAATTTCGCAAAAGTTGCACAAGGCTTTGGCTGGAAGAGAGAAGCACAAAACTATGTCTGATGAGGATTGGGAGGAGCTGGATCTGGAAGCACGAGCGTCGATTATCCTATGCCTTGAGAGGGATGTAGCTTTCTTGGTAGACGGGGAGGAAACGGCTGCGGGTGTGTGGTTGAAGTTAGAAAGCACCTTCATGACGAAGAGTCTAACGAACCGGATCTATTTAAAATCCAAATTGTATACTTGCAAGATGGAGGAGGGCTCGTCAATCCGGGAGTATATCAACAAGTTCGATAGGATCATATCGGACTTGAAAGACATTGAGGTGACAGTGGAAGACGAGGATCAGGCGCTTCTACTACTTCTATCTCTGCCGAAGTCTTATGAGAACCTAGTGCAAACACTGATGCTTGTGGGTGAAAATTTATCGATGGATGACACTAGAACGGCGCTTCTAGCGGATGATCTTCGAAAAATTGCAACTAGTGATATGGCCACTGGTAGTAACAAAGAACAAGCGCAGGGGCTGTTTGCCAGAGGAAGAGGCAACGAGCGAGGAAAAGGCAAGGGAGGAAAGTCTAGATCTAAATCGAGACCTCTTGCGGGACGAGCGTGTTTCAAATGCGGCGAAGTTGGGCATTTCAAGGTCGACTGTCCAAACAAGAGAGTAGGTGGGAAGAAGAACAACAATAAGACTGAAAGACGAGAAGACAAGGAAGAGGCGAGCTACGCTTCAGAGGATAGGAGCGATAAGGAATGTTATGTTGTCACGGATGGCGAGGATACCTCCGGGAAGTGGATTCTTGATTCTGGTTGCTCTTACCACATGTGTCCAAACAGGAAGTGGTTTACTACCTACAGGAGTATTGATGGTGGAACCGTATTGATGGGGAACAACCATGCTTGTAAAACGGTGGGGCTAGGTAATATCAAAATCAAGATGCATGATGGAGTGGTTCGAACCCTGACGGACGTACGACACGTTCCCGGCTTGCGGAAGAATCTCATCTCAGTCGGTGCTTTGGACTCCGGGGGGTTGCAAGATTGTAACAGAGAACGGAGTGAAGAGGGTTGTTCGGGGTTCCTTAACAGTGATGAAGGGTGTTCGTCACGGTAATCTATATACTCTCTCGGGTACGACGGTGACGGGAGATGCAGCAGTTGGAGCTGAAGGAAGTGGTGGAGACCCATGTGAGCACACACGGTTATGGCATAGGCGGCTTGGGCACATGTCAGAGAAGGGTCTGGATCTGCTTGGTAAGGAGGGTTTGCTGAAGAATCTGAAGAAGCCTTGCATGGATTTTTGCGAGGACTGTGTGTATGGAAAGGCGCACAGGGTTCAATTTCTGAGGAGCAAGCACAAGAGCAGAGGGATACTAGATTATGTGCACACGGATGTTTGGGGTCCGACTTCGACAACTTCCAAGGGTGGTTCCAGATATTTTGTCTCATTCATAGATGATCATTCAAGATATGCTTGGGTTTATTTCCTGAAGCATAAGAATGAGGTATTTGAGACATTCAAGAAGTGGAAGGCGATGGTTGAGAACAGGACGGGCAAGAAATTGAAGACACTGAGATCTGATAACGGTACAGAGTATACAGACGGTGCTTTCAAGGAGTTCTGTGATCAGAAAGGGATTGCTAGACACTGGACAGTTAGATCTACACCACAGCAGAATGGGGTCGCAGAAAGACTGAACCGAACACTGCGGGAGAAAGCAGTGAGTATGCGATCATATGCTGGTTTGGGCAAAGAATGGTGGGCAGAATCGATTGCTACAGCTTGCTATATAGTGAATCGATCTCCACATTCGACATTGGACGGTGATACACCCTATCGGGTGTGGTCAGGGGAGCATGCAGATTATGAGAGGCTCCGAATCTTCGGGTGTACCGCCTACTATCACGTCAACGAGGGAAAGCTTGACGCGAGGGCCAAGAAGGCAATTTTCTTGGGGTATGCAAAGGGCGTAAAAGGCTACCGCCTTTGGTGTACAGAAGATTCAAAGTTCGTGATCAGCAGAGACGTTACCTTTGATGAGAAGTCCATGATTGCTAGGGTGCCCAAAGATGGTGGTGTTGATACTGT
>NC_033800.1:146181260-146240993 GCF_001876935.1 Asparagus officinalis | reverse complement strand
TTTATGTTCTACTTCTAATAAAAATACATATGTGCCTAAAAATAAAGATTTGAATCTTATGAATAAATGTATTTCATCTTTAGATTCAACTTTGAAAACATACATTAATAATCATAAGAGGCTTATGCATATGTGTGCCAAGTCTAAGTCATCATCCACTCATTATGCACACATATATAGCAAAGTTTACAAATGCTCAAGTCTAAGTCATCATCCACTCATTATGCACACATATATAGCAAAGTTTACAAATGCTCTAATTGCGGCTGAAAAGGTCATTTATCAAAATTTTGCTATGATGCACACAAACATAAGAATGCTAATGCTCCTTGTGCATCTCATGTAGCTTCTTCATCACACACACATGCACATGCATCTATTTCTCATCATAAGCATGCTAGTGAGTTTAAATGTGATCATTATGGTCGTTTTGGTCATTTGACCGAATATTGTTTTGATTTGAAAAATAAATCTCATTTGTCAAATGTTTCTAGTAGACCACATGTTTTTAAATGTGATGTTTGTGGTAGGTTTGGACATCTTGCTAAATTTTGTTTTGATGTGCAAAAAGTTTCTATTTTGCAAAATGCTCCAAAGAAACCATCTTTGTTTAATGATGTTTCTCATTTGCAAAATAATTTTTTAAAAAAATCTTTATTTGCAAATGATTCCCGTGCACGAGCTAATGTTCCACAAAAATAAATGGATCTCTTTCATTGCACAAATTACAATCGGAAGGGTCATTTGAGTGATTATTATTTTGACCGTGTTAGTGTACTAAATGCGCCCAAATGGGTTCATAACCCAAGGGTTTTGAGCTTTAATGATAGGGATCATGTTCCTAAATCTTTTGGTACCAAGAGTTCTTGGGTACCAAAATAAATTTAAATTTTAAACCATAGTGTTCTTACTTTTCCTTTTCTTGGTTTTGAAAATTATGTCTTAAAATCTTTTGATTATGAAAACAAATTTTCTTTGATCAAATCTTTTTTGTTTTCATGATTATTGATCTTGTTTTGATGAGAGGTTTGTATTTATATAACCCCCCCGGATTATTGGATGTTTATTCCTAAATCTTGTTTACCGGGTGCTAAAATGTTCATATGGGTTGATACTAGCTCAAGAGCTAGATATAGTTGCCTCTCTTGATTTTTAAAAAATGATGATTTGGTTTTATGTGATTTACTTGTGATTTATGATTTCATTTGGTTGATTTGTTTTCATTTGAAAACCTTTTTGCATGACTCTCATTTGAAAACCTTTTTGAATGTGAGTGATATTTAGCATATTCATTTATGCTTGCTCACATATGTGTTCCTTAATCATTATTGCATATATTCCATATGGCATTTTGATAGGGGGAGCAATCCTTTTTTATTTTATACTCACCCATGCATATTGATAGGGGGAGCTTTCGCTCTCTTAATTCTTTTGATCCCTTTTTGATGTTGTCAAAGGGGGAGAAATATTGTGAGTATATTCTTTCTTGTTTATATGCATGATATATTATGCATTGTATATTCATTTCCTTTCATGTATATATCCTTTTTATAAATTGTTTGTCATCATCAAAAAGGAGGAGATTGTTGGCCTTCTTGTTTTGATGATGTTTAACAAATAATTTTCTTCTAATGTTGTTTATCTAGTGTTTGTGTTTTCGCATTTATTCTAGGCAAACAACGAGTTGGAGGATGGATGGATTGCGCCACAACGATCATATCCAATGGAGGTTGGCGGAATTATGGAGTGAAGCCTATGCAATTTAAAGTTAAAGATCAAGTTCAAGTTTTATCTGCAAGTGTACCAAGTCGAGCTTATTGAAGATCAAGATCTAGCTTGGATAACTTAGTTTAGGTTTTATATTATGTGTGTTAAGTACCTTAAGCTCAATATCATATACACACACGTATTTGGTTTCTATGTATATATATAGTTATATATATACATGCATGGTTTTGGGTTTTCATGTTTACATATATAAAATTACATATTTCATATTTATTATTGTGATTTGGTTTAACTACTTAGATATGAAACAAATATATTTTCATATACATACTCATATGTTTCATTTTCTATTGTATTTATAAAAATATTGTATTCTTAGTTTTTAGACTTAACAATAATCATATACATATTTTATTAAGTTTACATAATCATTGTACAAAGTTTCAAAACATGGTTTAGCCAAAATATCAAAATTCACATGTTTACATTTTTATGTTTTGCCTATTTTGTAAAATAATGATACTTTTCATTTGGGAAGTCCTTTTGGAAACCAGTCATTGTAGCATATTTATTATCATGTCTACAATCATTCCCCAAAGTTTTATATTTTTTAGAATTTATTTGATATTTTTAAACAGGGTTTTAAAATCAGTATTTTAGCTTTCAAAACCTATTTTTTTCTTTAGTATCAGTTCGCGGTCGACCGCCATGGTCGACCGCCACGGTCGACCGCCATGGTCAATCGCCACGATCGACCGCCATGAGTTCAAAACTCAGAATGTGTTTTGTTGGCTCGCGGTCGACCGTGACGGTCGACCGTAAGTAGTCTAGAGACTTTCGCGGTCGACCGTCGCTTGTCCAGAGCCATAGTACTATTTTTTGTTGCTCGTGGTTGATCGTCGCGGTCGACCGCTGCACTGTCATATCAATTTTAATGGCTAGTTTCCAGAGCCGTTGCTGAGTTGGTTTTTTAGTCTTTTTCTTGGCTTTTTCTTGGCTTTCTCTTAGCTTTGGGGCTTCTATAAATAACCCCTTATACCCCAGTTCTTAGATCAATCCAAGAAGTGTTTTAAACAAGTTTTAAACAACGGTTTAAGTGTGTTTTAGTGTTTGTTTGGTTTATGAAAAAGTTTTCACAAGTGGAGGAGATCATCTTCTTGTTTGGGCTTTAATCTCCATCTCTCCATCTTGTTATCCATTGAGAAATTTTTTAAACTCTTATCTAGCTTTACATTTGCTTAGTTATTTGATTATCATTCTTTAAAGCTATCTTTTATATTGAGTTTAGGTTTGATTTGATTTCACTCATTGTTTACACACACGCCCACATGAGCTTATTGTATTTTCATACATAGTATATTTAGGGTTGGTGAGAGTTGTAACAATTGAGTGTGAGCTTTCATTGTGTTCTCATCTATTGTAGAGAACAAATTTATTGTTTGTTACATTGTGAGATTGTAAAGTTTTCGATAAGCTAGAAAACCGAGTGTGAGGAGTGAACGTTGATCGGTGAACGTTGAAAACCGACATTGTGAGTGTGAGTGTATACGTTGATGGGTGAGCGTTGAAAACCAATATAGTGTGGTTGTAAACGTTATTCGGATGAGCGTAGAAAACCCGGTCGTGATAGTGGATTTCTCCCCAGGAGTGGGGAGCGGAGACGTAGGACGGAAGGTCTGAACTCCGTGATCATATCGTGAGTTTGAATTTGTTTTGGCGCACTTAATCTTATGTTTATATTTCTTGTCGCCATTGTCCATAGCTCATTATTTTTATCATCCACTATCTAGTTCATATTGTTTACCATTGTATTAGTTTATATATCCTTGCACATACATTACCTATATCTCCTTGTTAGGATATATCTTGTTGTCCATATTGCTTATCCTAGCTCATATATATTGTTGTATTTCATACTTGCTAGGATAACTTGTTAAAAAGTTTTAATTGGTATAAAATCGGATTAGCTTAGCATAAGACCCTAATCACCCCCCCCTTTAGGGTCCAACAACTACATCTCAAAGGAACAATGCAAACTTGGATGATAGTGATGATTCGTCTTCAGATGAAGAAATCGAAGAATGAGTTCAATAGGGTGTCAACAGCCACATTCACATATGATATTTGGCACACACTCGAGGTAACTTATGAAGGTACAAGTAATGTTAAAGATACTAATAATAATTTCATTTGTTATGGTTGCAATAAGTCAGGACATATGAAGAATGATTGTCACCTTCTAAAATCAATGTCAAAGTCTACAAAATTCAACAAGAAAATGAAGGCTTTGATGGCTATATGGGATGATAGTGATGATTCGTCTTCAGATAAAGAAATCGAAGAAAAGGAAAGCGCTCATATGTGTTTTATGATACAAGATGAAGTAAGTAACAATAAAGAGCTTTTAGATGCTTTCAATGAATTATATAAAACATTTTTGAGATTAAAGGCTTCACATAATTTTCTTAAAGGTGAAAATAAAAGATTACTTGAAGAAATTTCTAATTTTAATTCTTCTACTATTTCCTATTCTCAAGTAATTGAATTGAAAGAGGAAAATAAATCCTTGCTTAAAGAAAATTATATTTTGACTAATGAGAATGTTTATCTAAAATCTGAATGCAATGATTTAAAAATTCGTATTAATGTTTTAGATAAAGATATTTCTTCTATTAAATTAAAATATACTACCAAGTTGTTTTAAGCAACTTGGTACCAAGGTTCTCCATCTCTCTCATATATATATAAGAGAGAGAGAGAGAGAGAGAGAGAGAAATAAGAGAGAGAGAGAGAGAGAGAAATATAGAGAATCTTGGTACCAAGTTCTTTCATTGAACTTGATAATGAGGTGGCCAAATCCCCACCCTACATCACGCCTCGAAGAGAGAGCCTCACCTACTTATTTCTTCTATTAAATTAAAATATGATGATATATGTTTGAATGTTAGTAAATTCAATAAAAGTAAAAAGAGTTTTTGAATAATTTGCTCTCATTTCAAAAATCTTCAAACAATCATTTTGGCATTGGATTAGTTCCTAAGTATTTTACAAAGAATGATTATGTTTTAAAGAATAATAATAAGAATATTCATGCTAAACAAAATAAGTATATATGGATTCTTAAGAATTTGAATATTCATGATAGGAATGATTATATTTCATCTTATATGTATGAAGTTTGCAATTCAAAGAATTACACTTATGTTAATAAATGGAAACCAAATTCCAAGTGGATTTGGATTCCTAAGGGCTAATTCTAATGATATAATATAAAAGGGTACTAAAGTGCTTAATATTTTTATTAAGATACCCAGGAAAAGAAAAATTTAACTAGAATTGTGTTTATTTTTTTTTTGTTAATAACAAAGAGGGAGTTATATAGAAAATTTTAAATTTTTTACTAATGCTTTGATGTAGGGGGAGTAAAAGATTTTATTTAATGATTTTATGCAAGGGGTTTAAAATTTTTATATCTTAATAACATATATTTGTCATCATCAAAAAGGGGGAGAATATTAGGAATCTTGACCCCAAGATTAGTTTATTTTGATGATAACAAATATTATATGTTATGTATGTTATGTGCTAAAATTTGTTTTGCAGTATTAGAGCTATATCAACAATTATATTCAAAGAGATACTCAAGACATAGATGAGTTCAAGGCAAAATGAAGCGAAGAAGAAGATATACTTTATTGTCAAAATGTAATTTTATATTTTCTTTACTTAGAAATTTGTACAAGTCTTGATCACTCACACACATGCACACACATAGTGTTAGAACACCCTAACACATGCTTAGTGTGTTGGTTAACAATAGAAATCCCCTATGTTAGCCATTAGAGTTTATAGATATTAAGTGAGTCTTAAAATATTTTATTTATACCCCTTATCAATTAGAATCTGGAAAAACTTAAAAAACCAAAGTTGTAGGTCTCTTCAAGAGCTTTTAAACAAATCTTAAATCACCTCATTGCGATATCTGATGAGAAAGTTACAGTCAAAATACTAAAAAAAATTCTAGAATCTGTGAGTTTACAGTGTAGTCGACTACTAAGTAATTTTCTAACTTCACAGAGTCTGTTTAGACTCAGTGTAGTCGACTACTATGACTTTTAGTCGACTACAGATACAGTTTTTCTAGATTTTAGGTTTTGAATAAGTGACTGTTTATAGCCGTTTTGTGTACGTTTTTAGGGGTTGAAAATTTGTCTTTTTAAGGGCTATAAATAGGTTATAAGTTCAGAAATTTGCACAACTAATTCATACACATAAGATCAAACATTTGTGCATATTCACTCACTAGTTTTCCAGATTTTCATACTAAGTGTTTAGAAAAAGAGAGTTTCTGATATTGCCTTGGTGTCAATCATTCTTAGAGATTGTATAGGCAATATTCAGAGAGTTAAAAGAATCCTAAGCCACTACTGCACTTCACTACACATTCAAGGCTTATAGGATCAATTGTGTTCTTGCTTCAAAAAGGATTTCTCTCGGGTTTGAGAGGGTTGATCTCTTAGTTTAGAGATTGAGTGGCAATTGGCATGGTCTTGTCAATTGGGTTTATAATTTGCATGGTCTTGCAAATCGGTCGGATTTTCTTTTGATTTTGTAAGGTTTTAAAATCATAGTGGAAACTCTGAAGCAGGATTTGCTTGGGGATTGGATGTATACCAGGGAGGTGGAACCAGTATACATGCTTGTGTTTGTGATGTTCATTTTCTAATATTGTCATTCTTTCTTTGTAATTTATAATCTACTTTGCAAACTCACCCTCTAGTGTTTAAGTATAAAGCTTTCGCAGATTTTTATAAGAGCGCACTTTATTCTTAAGGGATAGTGGATTTTATCTCATGGAAACGTCTTAGCTTGGGCTTCGACGCTTCGGTGGCAAGTTTCTTGAATGTCGAGATCCTTTGTGAAATAGTCCTGGGGTAGCTATATTTTCATAATACTGCCCTGATAGATCTCTCGCATGGACAGTAAGAGCTGGTTTCTCGGACACCCTCCTTTCGAGATTTGTAATAACTGTAAAATTTTGATACTAGTTAAAATAATTTTTCTAGTATTTTAAAATATTCAATTATTATTTTTAAAAGAGTATTTGTATTTTCTCGATTTTCTAGAATTTTCTACAATTTAAAAGTCCAATTTTATAATTATTTAAATGATTTTGATATTTATAAAGTAACTTAGTACAGTAAAAACTTTTAAAATAATCCGTTGTCTTATTGTTACTATTACATATTATTTTGTAAATAAATTTTACATAATTATTCAATTTAATATTTAATTAAATTATTAATCGTATTTTAAAAATATTTTTATACCCTAACCTACCCAACCCTTATATATATATATATATAATATATATATAAATATATTATATATTATAATATATATATCCTCTTATTTTTTCTCTCTCGTCTTTCATCTCCACAGCCTCTCTCTCTCTCTTTCTTCTCTTGTTCTCTCTCTTCTCTCTCTCTTCTCTCTCTCTCTCTCTCTCTCTCTCTCTCTCTCTCTCTCTTCTCTCTCCTCTATGCTTCTCCTCTCCCCTCTCCGATCGAGCTTCCCCATGCCCAAGTCGCTGCACTCGTCCGACCACCACACCTCCTCCGCCCACACCACAATCATCGCTCCTTCTCCCTCACTTCCGTCTCTCCTCACCGACATGCCCCCTGCAACGATGTCCGCTGGCCACACCACTCCCTGCAACCTCCCTCCACCCGCCCACCTCCTCTCCTCCTGCCCCACATTACAGCCAGCCCTCTCTTCCACCTCGCCCAGCCGCTGCTAACACCCCGACACGCCAGACCGCCTCCGACCAAACCCTCCTCCCCTGAGCTCTGACTGCCTTCTCCGAGTCGCCACGACCTGCGGAGCTCCGCCTCCACCTCTAGATCCACCCCCTACACCGCTGCTGACCCCTCACACTGTTGGCGACTGTGGTTAAAATTGGAATAATACAGATATATAACAGCAAAAATCTATATAGGAAGCTGAAGGGCGGTAATTTAAAATTTCAACTCAGCTGTTGTGCGTTTGTAAAACGCTGTGCTTAAAGCATTATTTGGCATACTCCGATGTAAGGATCCCAAGGCTAAATTGCTTCCAGGAACAGTAGTCCAGTACTCTGGTGTGCACCGACCCAGTAAGGCAAAGATCTCATCGATCTGTAAGGCAAAGATCTCCTCGATCTGTAAGGCAAAGATCTCCTCGATCTGTAAGGTAAAGATCTCCTCGATCTATCAGGCAAAGATCTCCTCGATCTATAAGACCTTCTCGGTCTAGGCACTGTTCCTACAAGCACTAGCTATTCTACAATATATATCTGTATATATTGATTGTTGTTTTTGGAATAAATTTTCCTTAAGGATTTGAGGTCTATTTATAGCGTTTAGAAAAATACTATGCACTAATAAAATAATATATTTTACTATGCATGTGGGACCCACGTCCTAAAATTTCTTCGTTCAACAGCTTTTCTTAAAAATGTGTGGGACCCACCTTACTTTTCATTTTTCCTTCTTTACGGCTGCAGCTAAAGTTGAATGCAAAAAATAAGGTGAGACCCACTTAAAAATATATATCTTAACAATCCCCCACAATTTTTTTTAAAACTAGTGTCATGTAATGGTGCCGTCGTTTCAATCGTTGTGCATAAGGAAGACGTCATAAGGACTTGAATCCCCTTTAGACCAACTGAATAAAAGATAGGTGCATGGTGTCGCAAAGACTTGAACCAGCATATATCTAAAAATCCAGCGATCACACAAGATCAAACTTATCTGTGGTAGTTTTCACTTTGAACCACACTTGCCTTTACTTTTGCCTTGCCTTTGTTTTTGCACATTTATGGCCCTGTGCATGTCCTGGTTTCTGCTATGGCTCTAGGTATCTTTCCACAAGACACCATAGGAGACGGCTAAATCTCCACCCATGCATAGGTGAGTTATTTAGGCATGTTTCCTATCAAACATCCCGCATCCGAAATACTTTGAACTCATTATGGCTTAAAAGCCATCATCTCTCAATATAGGATTCTGGGTGAGTCCTTTAGGTGTGTTTCCTATCTAACACCCCGCATCCGAAATGCTTTAGACCCATTAAGGCTTAACAGACATCCCCTTTACATGATAGGATTCTAGGTGAAAAGATCAAAGTTTTACTCGGGTAGTTTAGCCAGGTAAGGATAGTATTAGAGGTTGATCAAAGATCAATTAAGTACCTCGTTCCTTGTGGAGCGTGTTACGCAACCCCCAAACCTTGCCTTAGATACTGACTAATCCAAGAAAACTTAAACTCTTTCACTTGTAAATCTTACTTGACTTTTGAACCATTTGTCTTGTCATTAGTAGCATAAGCTTTGAACTAATAACTAGATGTAAATGGTAAGTATTTGTAAGACTCACCAAACTTTACAAATCTTACTTAACTTTTGAACCGATTATTTTATTATTAGTAGCATAAGCTTTGAACTAATAACTTAATAAACATGGTAAGTATTTGTAAGACTTACAAAACTTTAAGACCCATTCCAGCAGACGTCCTTTCGACTATATCCTTTTTCAGAACCTTAGTCAAATGATCAGCCACATTCTCTGAAGATCGAACGTCAATCACAGAGATGACTCCTTGACAAATGAGCTCTCTCAAATAGCCATGCTTTAGACGAATGGTCTGCTTCTTTCCATTGAACATTGAGTTTGCTGCCACAGCACTCGCCGCTTGATTATCACAATAGATAGTAATTGCACCTTGAAATTCCGTCAATGGAAGGTCTCGGAGAATACAACTGAGCCACTCAGCTTCATCTCCTGCAACACAGAGTGCGAAGAATTCAGATTCCATTGATGACTGTGCAATCATGGTCTGCTTCTTAGACTTCCATGAGACGGTAGCTCCACTCATGGTGAAGACAAATCCTCCAGTAGATCTGCACTTATCTGGTTCTGAGCACCAGCTCGCATCTGAATAGCCTTTGATTATACCTGGATATCCAGTGTAGAATAGGCCTAGACTTGTAGTTTCTTTTAAGTATCTCATCAATCTTTGGACAGCATCCCAATGAAGCTTTCCAGGATTACTTGTGAACCTACTAAGCATTCCTACAGCGAATGCTATATCTGGCCTTGTGCAGCTCATCGCGTACATAAGACTTCCAATGATCTTTGAGTACCTCAACTGCTCTACTGGTCTTTCAGTGTTCGGTCGAAGCTTCTTATTGTAATCGTATGGCACTGACAGTTCTGGCAGGTCGTAGTAGCCATACTTTCTTAGCATGCTCTCGACATAATGAGATTGAGACAATCCAATACTATCTTCAGAGTATATGATTTTGATTTTGAGAATCACCTCCGTAGTTCCAAGGTCCTTCATGCTGAACTGTGCCGAGAGAAATTTCTTAGTAGATGTTACTATCTCCAAATCACTCCCGATGATGAGCATATCATCCACATAAAGGCAAATAACCACCACCTTTCCTTCAACGACCTTGATGTATAGGCACTTGTCAGATTCACTGACTTGATACCCATTGTTGCGGACAATCCCATTGAACTTCTCATGCCAGAGTTTTCGTGCATGTTTAAGTCCATATAATGACTTAACAAGTTTACAAACCTTACCAAGTGGAGCATCAAATCCTTCTGGTTTCTCCATGTAGATTTCTTTTGTGAGATCTCCATTGAGAAAGGCAGTCTTCACATCCATCTTATGTATGGCGAACCTTTTAATCGTCGTCCATGCGATAAGCACTCTGATGGTAGTGATCCTGCAAACCGGTGCATAGATATCAAAGAAATTTATACCTTCTTTCTGAGAGAATCCTTTCGCCACCAGTCTTGCTTTGTACTTTTCAATAGTACCATCAGGACGAAGCTTCTTCTTGAAGATTCACTTGCAACTGATAGGCCTTGCACCTTTAGGTACATCCACCATCTCCCAAGTGTGATTTTGGATCAATGAATCCATCTCATCATCTATAGCTTCTTTCCACAGAAGAATGTCTGTTGACTGCATTACTTCTTGAAAAGTCTGTGGATCTTCTTCCACATTATAGGTGATGAAGTCATCTCCAAAATCTTTCTGTCTTCTGACGCATTTGTAAGATGATTCGATAACTCCTTCATCATTGACTGGCTCCTCTTGTGCATCTGATGTACTAGCATTCTCTGCTATATCTTTGAGCAATAAACCTTTATGTTTGATAAACTTTTCCTCAAAGAATTCTGCATCCTGAGCTTCAATGATGGAGTTGGTTCCAAGGTCCAGGAATCTGCACGCATTGCTATCTCTAGCAAAGCCAAAAAAATACACATTTGTTTGCCTTTGGTCCGAGCTTAGGCCTTCTAATATCTGGTATTCGAACGTATGCGAGACACCCCCACACTTTGAGACTATCCAAAGAATCTGGATATCCTAACCATAACTGATGAGGAGTACTATCAGTTTTGGAATATGGTATTCTGTTCAGAATCCAATTTGCCATTAGCAAAGCCTCTCCCTAATAGCAGGTAGGTAGACCAGATGTGATCAGCATCGAATTCACCATCTCGGTCAATGTGCGATTCTTTCTTTCTACAATCCCATTGGATTGCGGAGAGTACAGAGCAGTAGTTTTAGCAATGATTCCATGCTCCTTGAAGTATGCTTCCGACTCCTTAGATCGGTACTCTCCTCCTCTATCGCTCCTGAGTCTTTTCACCTAAAGTCCAAGCTGCTTCTCCACTCGAGTCCAAAACTCGACAAATTTGCTGAAGGCTTCATCTTTAGATTTCAGTAGGTAAACGTGACAGAAGCGAGAATAGTCGTCGATGAAGGTGATGAAGTACTTCTTGCCGCCACGAGTGATGAAGCTCTTGAAGTCACAAGTATCTGAATGAATCAGATCCAACAGGTTGGTGCTCCTCGTGACACTTGAAAATGGCTTCCTCGTCAGTTTTGCTTGCGCGCAAACTTCACACTTCTCAGGTTTATTACCCCCACATTTTGGGAGTAATCCCAACTTCTCCATGCTAGACAGTTTTCTATAATTTACATGTCCCAGTCTATTGTGCCATAACACGGAGGAGTAAGCAGAAGAGAATACTTTATTTACAATGGGGTTGGGTGCACTCGTACTGATTTTATACATGGCATCAGTACGATATGCATTGCCAAAATATATTTTCTTGAAGGATAATGCAGCCTTTCCTCCTTGGAAATCCAGCCTCATGCCTGCATCACAAAGCATGCTTCTAGAGACTAAGTTTTTGGCAATTGAGGGAATGTGTTTCACATCCTTCAATGTGAGAGTCTTTCCCGAAGAAAGACTCAGCACCACAGTCCCAGTTCCAAGAACAGAAACCACAGAACGATCAGCCATTGATATGTTCTCTTTGGTAGCAATATAAGAAGAGAACATATCTCTATTGGAGCATACATGACAAGTAGCACCCGTATCTAACCACCAACTAGAGATGTTGCTTGGAGTTGTTACCTGAAAGAGCATAGCCACACAATCATCAACTTGATTGACATTGTGTGTTGTTTCCTTCTTTGGTACTTTGCAGTCTTTGGCAAAATGTCCTTGCTTCCCACAGTTGAAGCATTTGTCGTTGTAAGGCAAAGATCTCCTCGATCTGTAAGGCAAAGATCTCCTCGATCTGTAAGGCAAAGATCTCCTCGATCTGTAAGGCAAAGATCTCCTCGATCTATGAGGCAAAGATCTCCTCGATCTATAAGACCTTCTCGGTCTAGGCACTGTTCCTACAAGCACTAGCTATTCTACTATATATATCTGTATATATTGATTGTTATTTTTGGAATGAATTTTCCTTAAAGATTTGAGGTCTATTTATAGCGTTTAGAAAAACACTATGCACTAATAAAATAATATATTTTACTATGCATGTGGGACCCACGTCCTAAAATTTCTTCGTTCAGCAGCTCACGTTTTTCTTAAAAATGTGTGGGACCCACCTTACTTTTCATTTTTCCTTCTTTGCGGCCGCAGCCAAAGTTGAATGCAAAAATAAGGTGAGACCCACTTAAAAAAATATATCTTAACACTCACCACCTCCTCCTTTCCCCGCTCACTGTTTGGTGGAAAATTTGTAGTAAAAGAAACGAAGGAAAATTAATTTGTATTCCTTTAATCTCAGTTACAATTGGATTTTCTGATTACAAAAGAGAAGAGAATGATCTGGATTCTCCCCTTTGTTTAATTCTGGGTTCTTCACGGTGGCGATGAGATGCCTCCCTCGAATGCTCGTGTCGAGTTTGCTTCTCGTTGACGATCCGATGTCTTGTTTCACTGGAACGTGGTCTTCTCCTCATGATTTGACGTTGTGGAGAACTTGCGTGGCAAGTTTTAGAACTCTATGAAAGAGTTGATTTAACCGAAAGTCGGTTATAAGCTAAGGATGAAGAAGATCTTGTTGCCGATCTCCAAAGCTCCAACCGAAGGATGAATGATCCTCTTTTCGCTGCCAAGAAGTTCCAACCGACCCAACTGAACCCCTGAACTGAATTGATTTTCAGTTATTTATAGGGGATTAAGGGGTGTAACCACCTCCTTAATTCGCTCCTAAGTGGGGCTAATAGGATGTAACCGCCTCTTAAATCACTCCTGAGTGGAGTTGTAATCCCCTCAGATCGTGGGAAATGGTTTTGGAACCGTTCAGCTCGTGTTTGAATGATTCAAACACAAAATCCATGTTCTGATGCGAATTCTGCGTTCAAACGCAGTGTTTGGAAGCTCGAACGCAGTGTCTGAAAGGTCGGATGCAACGGCTAGAAACTACGTTGGCATCTTGTTGGAAGCTGCGTTTGGCGGCTTGGAAGCTGCGTTTGGCAGCGGATGGAAGCTGCGTTTGGTAGCGGTATAGAGTTGCGTCTGGCAGCGCTTCTGAGCTGCGTTTATATCAATTTGGAAGCTGCGTTTATACGATTTAAGAGCTGCATTTGGCAGCGGATCTGAGCTGCGTTTGGAGCTGGATGTGACCCGCGTTTATAGCGTTTGAAGGCTGCGTTTACAGCGATTTGGAAGCTGCGTTGGCGACCAAATCTGAGCTGCGTTTACAGCTTTTGGAGTTGCGTTTGCAGCTTTTAGAGCTGCGTTTGTAACTTTTGGAGCTGCATTTGAGCTGTGTTCATGGCTATGAACGCAGCGCATCTTGATGCTGGTACGTGGGAAGGACTCCCACATCTTGGTTTGAAGAGACCGTCGATTTGTAGTCTCTTTCTGTCGAAGCGTTGCAAAGATCGTCATTTTGTAATCTTTGCTTTAGCTCTCTGATATATGAGAGTCGTCAGATTGTAACTCCTGATGTTAATTATGAAGGTTGTTTGATTAGAGCTTCCATCAGTTGTCGTGAAGGTTGTCAGATTGTAACCTTCAGTGATCTACGTGAAAGTCTTCAAATTGTAACCTTCTGGAAGTCGTCAGAGTGTAACTTCCATCATCGGTGTTTTGATGGGGATCAGCTATCTATTATGATTTTTAGACAGCCTACAGAACCCCCTCCAAAGTTTTCGAAAGTTCGCGGTTGACTGGGACGAATTTTCGGAATACTTTGGATCTCAACTCTGATCTTGGAGCTGTTGATTCCTTGTGGTAAAGGATTTGTTCTCTGCACTTGCTTCGAAGGCATCTTGGTTGAAGGGATTTGCCACGTAGGACCTGTGTGAAGGTATGCGCCATAATCCTGCTTCTGGACTGTGGGGGTGGACCCTGTATTTTGAACTTGAGATGTGGGTCTCACCCTTGCATGTTGAATTTGGAACACGGGTGTGACCTCGGCGTTCGGTTTTTGCATCGTGGGTCTGACCTCAACGTTTTGACTTAAGACATGGAAGTGGCTTCCGTGAATTTTTGACTAAGTCTTTGAGACTTGTCTTTGACTCATTTGTTTTAAGTCTCAGCTCACATCCATTAAGCTGATGGACCTGCAAACGTGCATAGGATTTTTGGCAAACTCTCAGCCATTAACGGATTTGATAAGCCTTTACCGACTACCGTTTGAGTCGGGCTAGCATGTGGATTGTCTAAGTCCGTTCCACATGTACCGTTATTCTAAGAGAATGAACCCTCTTAGACTTGATGCTATGATTTTGAATACATAGACTTTGTCATTTTCACGGGAAACGACTAACCGGCAACGCGTGTTAGGCGTAGGCTTATCTCTAATTAGGGATCGAGATAAAGTCCCCAATGCGTAAAAGGCATGGATTTTGGTGCTACGATGTTGAATACGTAGACTTTATCATTATTTCTTCCTGTGTTACTTGAAACACTGAAAGAAAGTTAGAAGCGCCAGAGGTGTAATATTAATTTGGCATGAATTTTCACTTAGAGTGAAATTTAGAAATTTTCTTTATTATCACTAGGATAATTCCAAAAAATATTTAATCCGTTGGGGATTTTATAATGACAACTTGCTATTATTGTTGAAAAAGGATTAACAAGTTCATTGGGGGGGTTTGACTGTTAGAGGTGTGATGTTAACCTAACAGTATTTTTATGGACCTATCGCTCCATTGATGAGAGTCGATAAGTGGAAAGTGTTGCGATCGGAGCAACTTTGAGGACCTATCGCTCTATTGACGAGAGTCGATAAGTTAATTTTGTCAGAGGTGTTTGATATTAGCGTGACAAGAGAATGTTGCGATCGGAGCAACTTTGAGGACTTATCGCTCTATTGGGGAGAGTCGATAAGTTAATTGTCAGAGTTTTGGTGTTAACATGACGGGAATTTGTTGCGATCGGAGCAACTTTGTGGACTTATCATCCTATTGAAGAGGATTAATAAGTTGATTTTGTCAGAGGTGTAGGATTAACGTGACAAGAAAATGTTGCGATCGGAGCAACTTTGTGGACTTATCATTCCATTGAAGAGGATTGATAAGTGGATTGGTTGTCAGAGGTGTGATATTAACGTGACAAGAATTTGTTGCGATTGGAGCAACTTTGTGGACTTATCATCCTATTGACGAGGATTGATAAGTGAGTTTTGTCAGAGGTTTAGTGTTAACGTGACAAGAGAATGTGTTGCGATTGGAGCAACTTTGTGAACTTATCATCCTATTAAGGAGGATTGATAAGTGGATTGTCAGAGGTATGGTGTTAACATGACGGGAATTTGTTGCGATCGGAGCAACTTTGTGGACTTATCATCCTATTGACGAGGATTGATAAGTGGATTGTCAGAGGTGTTTGATATTAACGTGACAAGATTTGTGTTGCGATTGGAGCAACTTTGTGGGCTTATCATCTTATTAAAGAAGATTGATAAGTGGATTTTGTCAGAGGTTTAGTGTTAACGTGACGAGAGTTTGTGTTGCGATTGGAGCAACTTTGGAGACTTATCATCCTATTGACGAGGATTGATAAGTGGATTGTTGTCAGAGGTATATTGTTAACGTGACAGGAATGTGTTGCGATTGGAGCAACTTTGTGGACTTATCATCCTATTGACGAGGATTGATAAGTGGGTTTTGTCAGAGGTTTAGTGTTAACGTGACAGGATTTGTGTTGCGATTGGAGCAACTTTGGGGGCTTATCATCCTATTGACGAGGATTGATAAGTGGGTTGTCAGAGGTGTACTGTTAACGTGACAAATTAGGAGTGATGCTAACTGAATGCATACTCTGTGGGGATTATGATCGCTAGAAGTGTAATGTTAACTCGACGATGTGAAAGATTCGTTACTCTTAATCCAGTGGATTCCAAGTAACTAACCCCCAGTCTTGATTAAGACTTAGCAGGGGAATAAAAAGAGGTAGACAAGGCACATCACCTAGTGAGGCACTATCCATGAAGTCGGAATAGAGGCACATCACTTGGTAGGCCATTATCTGATGAGTTTGACTATCATAGGTAACTGTTAACGTGATAGTTTTGTAGACCCGCCATCCTACTTGAAAAGGATTGGTGGGGGAATTTGGAGGAAAAGGACTATCAGAGGTGACAGTTAACGTGATAGTTTTGATGGACCCGCCATCCTACTTGAAGAGGATTGGTGGGGGAATTTGGAGGAAAAGGACTATCAGAGATGACGGTTAACGTGATAGTTTTGATGGACCTACCATCCTACTGAAGAGGATTGGTAGGGGAATTTGGAGGAAAAGGACTATCAGAGGTGATGGTTAACGTGATAGTTTTGGTGGACCCGTCATCCTATTGAAGAGGATTAGTGGGAGAATTTGAATAAAAACAGACTATCAGAGGTGATCATTAACGTGATAGTTTTGGTGGATCCGTTGTATACACCAGGTTCTGTATCGAATTTTTTTGCCTGAATGCATGCCTGAGCTCCAGGTTTGGCTGTTGAAACGCAGTCTTGAAGTCGGCATTTTGGTTCTAAAACGCATATTTGAGAGTTGCGTTCATCTTGTGGAACGCGCCCATGAGGGTTGCGTTCATTTTGTGGAACGCGCCCCTGAGGGTTGCGCTCAGTCTTCTTCACACAGAGCCTATGTTTGGGCTCATAGACGCGATACTTGCATTCTGAAATAGAAACGCAGGGCATAGGGTCGCGTTTAGGCTCACAAACACGAAGCTCGTGTTGACTTGAGGATCAATATTCTCGAAGATGTGCTCGTCGTAGGGATCTCCTCCTGCGTCGAGTGGCATTCTTCTTAGCCTGCTTCAAGGCCTTTGTCGCCTCAATGGACATCTTTCGATCCGATACCCGTCGTCTTGGCGCGGGTTTGGCTGAAGCTGAGCCTACTCCATCGGAGGAGGGGCTGTCCAAGCAATCTGGCCCAAAGGAGAGGTCTTCCTTCGGCATAGGAGCAACAGTTGGAGCTTTAGTCTCTTTGGAGACTTTGTGGATCTTGCGCATAGCCTTGGGGCTAAGGGATCCGGAGGAGAGGGCCTCCTCAAACTTGGCTTGATCAAACTCTACCACGAGAGTTTCGACGGTTATTCTAGTGAGATGAACATCAAATTGCGCCACCACTTCTTCGTCAGAGAAGCTAGTCCCCAGCAGAGTCGCCATCTTTTGTTTGTGGAAAATTTGTAATAAAAAGAAATGAAGAAAAATTGATTTGTATTCCTTTGATCTCAATTACAATTAGATTTCCTGATTACAAAAGAGAAGATGATCGACAGAGATCCTCCCCTTTGTTTAATTCTGGGTTCTTCACGGTGGCGATGAGATGCCACCCTCGAATGCTCGCGTCGAGTTTGCTTCTCGTTGACGATCCGATGTCTTGTTTCACTGGAACGTGATCTTCTCCTCACGATTTGACGTTGTGGAGGACGTGCGTGGCAAGTTTGAAACTCTGAACGAGTTGATTGATCTTAACCGTAACGGAGTTGGCGTTGATTGGAGGATCGGTTTTTTTGGCGTTGTGCCGAAATCGAGTCTTCTCTTTTAGAGAGGGGACTGTATGAACAGTGCAACCCCCAAGGGAGACAGTCCTTCGGCGAGTCGGCCACATCTGGAGTTTTAGTCTCTTTGGAGACTTTGTGGATCTTGCGCATAGCCTTGGGGCTAAGGGATCTGGAGGAGAGGGCCTCCTCAAACTTGGCTTGATCAAACTCTACCACGAGAGTTTCGACGGTTGTTCCAGTGAGATGAATATCGAATTGCATCACCACTTCTTCGTCAGAGAAGCTAGTTTCCCCAGCAGAGTCGTCATCTTTTGTTTGGTGAAAAATTTACAGTAAAAGAAACGAAGGAAAATTGATTTGTATTCCTTTAATCTCAGTTACAATTGGATTTCCTGATTACAAAAGAGAATAGAATGATCTGGATTCTTCCCTTTGTTTAATTCTGGGTTCTTCACGGTGGCGATGAGATGCCTCCCTCGAATGCTCGCGTCGAGTTTGCTTCTCGTTGACGATCCAATATCTTGTTTTACTGGAACATGGTCTTCTCCTCACGATTTGACGTTGTGGAGAACTTGCGTGGCAAGTTTTAGAACTCTATGAAAGAGTTGATTTAACCGAAAGTCGGTTATAAGCCAAGGATGAAGAAGATCTTGTTGCCGATCTCCAAAGCTCCAACCGAAGGATGAAGGATCCTCTTTTCGCTGCCAAGAAGTTCCAACCGAACCCCTGAACTGATTGTCGTTATTTATAGGGGATTAAGGGGTGTAACCACCTCCTTAATTCGCTCCTAAGTGGGGCTAATGGGATGTAACCGCCTCTTAAATCACTCCTGAGTGGAGTTGTAATCCCCTCAGATCGTGGGAAACGGTTTTGGAACCGTTCAGCTCGTGTTTGAACGAGTCAAACACAAAATCCATGTTCTGATGAGAATTCTGCGTTCAAACGCAGTGTTTGGAAGCTCGAACGCAGTGTCTGAAAGCTCGGACGCAGCGGCTGGAAACTACGTTGGCATCTTGTTGGAAGTTGCGTTTGGCGGCTTGGAAGCTGCGTTTGGCAGCGGATGGAAGCTGCGTTTGGTAGCGGTATAGAGTTGCGTCTGGCAGCAGCGTTTGGAAGCTCATTTGCAGCGATTTAAGAGCTGCGTTTGGCAGCGGATCTGAGCTGCGTTTGGAGCTGGATGTGACCTGCGTTTACAGCGTTTGAAGGCTGCGTTTACAGCGATTTGGAAGCTGCGTTGGCGACCAAATCTGAGCTGCGTTTGCAGGTTTTGGAGCTGCGTTTGCAGCTTTTAGAGCTGCGTTTGTAACTTTTGAAGCTGCATTTGAGCTGCGTTCATGGCTATGAACACGACGCATCTTGATGCCGGTACGCGGGAAGGACTCCCACGTCTTGGTTTGAAGAGACCGTCGATTTGTAGTCTCTTTCTGTCGAAGCGTTGCAAAGATCGTCATTTTGTAATCTTTGCTTTAGCTCTCTGATATATGAGAGTCGTCAGATTGTAACTCCCGATGTTGATTATGAAGGTTGTTTGATTAGAGCTTCCATCAGTTGTCGTGAAGGTCGTCAGATTGTAACCTTCAGCGATCTACGTGAAAGTCTTCAAATTATAACCTTCTGGAAATCGTCAGAGTGTAACTTCCATCATCGGTGTTTTGATAGGGATCAGCTATCTATTGTGATTTTTAGACAGCCTACACTCACCCTCTCTCCTCCTGTAGCCCCGTCGCCACCCCTCCCTCATCTCCGCCTCTCCCTTGTCTTCTCCCTATCGCCAGCCACCATCACCTCCTCCGATAGCTTGCCTTCACCTTCCAAACCGCCTCCCTCAACCCCTCCATAGATCCGCCCCTGCTCCAGCCCAAGCTCGCCCATCGTCTCCCAGCTCGAGCTTAATTTGCCCTGCACTGCTGCTCGCCATGCCCCAGCTCCTCCTCCCCCATGCTCGATCGCAGCCTGATAGCCCCCAGCAGCCCCTCAGCCTGCTACCAGGCCGCAACGCTTCAGCCCCTCCCTTACGATCACCTCCCGAGCTCGCCTCCAACCAGCGCCTCCATCGCACACCACCTATTCAAATATATGCTAACGCATATCCAGTTGCAGAACCACCACCTTCTAGCTGCCAGCGAGCCCGTTGGAGCGCCGAGACATTCCAACGACATTCACAAGCAAGATTCCCAACCTCGTTTGGTTTATTTTAATTTTTAGATTATTGTAAAAATTATTAGGCGTAAGATCCCATTACTTGTTGACTCGTCATTCAATTTCTAGATCTGTTATGAGTTAATTAATTAGATTAGACTGTAATATGATTAGTTGTAGTGTATATATTGTGATTACTTGCATGGATTGTTTGACGAATGACTATATGGAAGCTTGTTGCTTTATCACCTAGTTGTTATCAAGTAGGAGGGACTATACATGAAGACGACTCCTGTTAAAAGTATGATTTATAAGCGTGCTTCAAACATTGGCTATACTCACTCGACATCGTATCTCGATGTGAGGAGTTTCGAGCTCCCTTGATATCGATATCACGGTATAAGGTTTCCTTGAGTATTACTATTATAGCATTGACTAGACGATGCACTCTTGACCGGACGTGTTATGAGTCACGGTTATTTTTATAGTTTTACAGAAGTTTTTCCACGGTAACTCTGTGGTTAGTGCATAATATTTTATGTACGGTCATTTAAATTAATCTGACAAACATGGAGTTTATAAAGGGGAATTGGATAGAGCATATAGTATGTATATAAACGGGCACATGCACTTTCCTGATATCGTGAGTTTTTATATACATGGGCCAGAGGGCCAATACTTGCCTTGAAGTCGCGGCCCCCAGACAGGTTTACAAGGACCCGATTATATACATAGAGATATTCTTTCCCAATTCAAATAACATGTAAAATAAGAATAATGTACTTGCGTGTCTTATGGTAGACTTTGTTGATATCTAGAATTATAGCTTTCATTTTTATCATATTATATAGGTTATCACCTTAATGATGTTGGCTCCTTATGATTGTTATACTCTACTAGTGGATCATGTCTAGATTGTTAGTATTCCAGTTACATGCCTCTATCGTTGTTACTATCATCACATGTTTCTATTTCTATTTCTGTTATCGCATTGGTCACGCTTCTATTATCATTACTGCTGTTGAATCTGTTATTACATTGGTCGTTCGACCGTTCTTTTCTCCCTTGTGGGATCTTGTCGTATGCTATACACACTGACGTACACCTATTTTTTCTAGTGTACGTCATATTTAGAGGACGGGCAGGTCCAGCTTGGAGATACGCTAGAGCCGAGTATCCTCAGTAGGAGTGCTTTGTAGACAGAGCAGAAGAAGAAGCCGAAGCTAGGTTATCTTTTCTTAGTTGATGGTCCTAATTGCTTTTGTAGTACTTTTCTTTCCCGTTGAATGATGTATTTTATATTTTTTTAGTATTTAGTTGTTCAGTCATGTATAAGGGCATGTTAACCCAAATATTATGTCTTGGATGATATTCACCTATGATATGGATATTCTGTTCTGAATTGTTTATTATATTCTCGCTATTTATGATTGAGGACCTGTGTCTTTGTATTTATTTCTTAACACTTAGCGTATTAGATTGAGAAGAAACGGTCTATTATTTATTTCTCCTCAATCTAATACGTCGCGGGCTTACTCATATCCCGATTCCCTGTACTCTGGGAAACGGGGCGTGACAAGTTTGTTCACACCCCCAGTCTGATGGTGCAGATTATTGGAGTAATCCATCGCTTGTTGGTGTGATGCCCCAAGTATAACGTTGTCTTTTGACAGACACATCTTCTTTTGAGAATGAAGAACCTTGTTGATATTCTCGGGACGATTTGTTGTCGCCTTTGAATGATCTAAGGTCGCATCAAGAGTCACACATTTAGGACCACCCCCTTGCGAGCGTGGAACCTTAACGGACTCCTGGGTTTCAATACGAACCCCCAGGCGATCGATGTCAGGAGTCCTCTTGTGCATGACGCACACACATGTACAATAAGGTGCCCCGGTTTGTTTGGAGTTGGCGAGACACCTTTGAGCGGCCTTTGGCTTGACGAAAGTGTTTGTACGACCCCCAGCCTGAGGAACTACTTGAGTTTTGTTCACCGAAGCTTTGCCTTGTTCTTTGTGCGAAGGATCAAGATGGTCCGCCATCGTAACCTTGAATTTCGACAGGTCATCGCTGCCGTGAGACTTCTTCGGAGGTACGGGATCAACTGGAATAAGAACGAGGCTTAACGGAAGTGGAGAAACAGCTACGGGAGGCGAATTAGGTGTAGGACACCTTGAGGTGACTCGCACCAAGCGCGAGTCACCCTGAAGTGGCTCGGACTTCTGATTTCTTCGGCCGCTGTCAGAGTTATTTTTTATGCAATTCTGGACTTTCGCCTCCAGACTTGGCGTGGTCTTGGTGGTTTTTTGGCCACCTCTTCCTTCTTCATGCCTTGTGCCTTTTGCAAAAGGGTGTGAGCATGTGCGGCACGTGCATGATGCCTTTGGATACGCTCCTTCCGGGTTGAACGATTCCTTTTGACAAGGATCCATTCTTCCATCGATGGCTTGGAGGATTTGTCAGCCACACGCTAATGAAGTGATTCGGTTGCTTGACACCTCCTGGACTCTAAGTTTGTGTAATATCAAACCCCGTCGACTTATTCTAATACCTTGGCGATTTGACGAGTTTGGCGTTGGCATCGCCTCTGACGAGCTCTCTTCGTCAGAGTTGGCGTACTTTGATTGCTTAACTCTTTGATTGGAGAGGAGTTACTTGTAGCCTTCATCAGTGAGTACACCTCCTTCAAAGATAATGTCTTTCCGCATTTGTAGAGAGAGGAGGATTTTAATGAAGATGAAGAGAAATATTCCTCGAACTTGGCTTCGTCGAACTCGTACTCGACCGCTGAATCAACCAGGATCTTGATCTTCGGTTGCGACACGACAATCTCGGCAGTGAGACTGTTAGCGTTGGAAATTAGTTGATTTATTAAACTCATTACAACTCGTTTATCGAATACAATGAATCTTGAGAAACAAATCTTTTTATAAGACTTCTCGCTACAAACAAACAACTTCCTAGAAACATACGTAGGAATGTTTATCGTTCGCTGCTTGCGTAGGATCTTTGCCTGTGCCAGGGGTGCGTTAGTCCGTCGACGACCGAATCACATATCCAAGGTGAACCGTGAAGAAGGCTTAAGGTCGATGTTTCGTTTTAAAAACATAGACAGAAGTGAATATCTTAGCAAAGTAAGATAAAACACTCTTCTCGAGATTAAGTCAAAGCTTAGATCTTAAGGAATCGCAAGAGCTCTGAAAGGCTTACATGCGATGAAGATCCTCTCTCTCCCTTGCTTAGAACGCTCAAATCTCTGCTCTATTCTATTCAATAATGCTCTGTCCTCCTTAGTAATTGTCCTAGAAGAGTATTTATAACCCCTAAGAACTGTAACTGAAGTCTGAAGTTGAAAAGAAATCATGTCGAAGAACCTCTGTTTTCGAGACACTCGCAACTGTCTCGGAAACGGGGATCGTTTCTGGCAGTTTTGTAACTGCTTCAACCACGTTTTAATGCCATTATTTCATCAATTATGAGCGTAATTTTCGCTTGTAATGTCTCCCCCATGATTATGGATGATCCCTAGCAGTTATGAAGCCATGTGGATCGCCCAAAACTCGAGAAAACCGTCACCGAGTCCACTATAGTTTCCGAGACAGTCGTAAGTGTTTTGGAAATTATGATTTGCCTTCATAGCTTCCGAGACAGTCGCAAGTGTTTCGGAAACTATGATTTGCCTTCATAGCTTCCGAGACAACCGCAACTGTCTCGGAAACTATGAGTATTCTTACAGTTTCTTAGACGCGTTTTGTGCCTTGAAACTTGCGTGATGTGCTTCTTGTACATTCTTTAGTTGATTTTTAGCTTTGGAGGATCCTTTATAACTTAGATAATAACGTTTATCGTCTTCTCTTCATCTTGAACTATGTGTGATACCCTATAGGCAATATTTGACGCCTACAATACTCCCAAACAAGATATTATATTTTTCTTCATTTTCTCTATCTTCTCTTTCCTTATTTTATCTTCCCCTTCCTTTCCCTAGTAAACTTCCTTTACACAATAAATAAGTTAATAGCAAACTAAATTATCTCATTTAAAGTGCACTGAGTACATTCTCATCAGGATATATAGTTTCATAATATTTTATTTTATTTTTAGCTAAATCAATGTTTATTGTCCGTTCCTTGAGAAAATATTTTCTAGATTCACTACTGTGACTCGGGACAAACAATAAAATACCTATACTCATGTGATACATGCTAAAATGATTCTATTCATAGCTCATGTCATACTTTCATAGACAACTCATGTTTCTTTCATTGCTCTACTATGGAATGAGATGAAGACGGATTATTCAAACAAGAGTTCAAATTGCGACTTTAGGATCAAAATTGTAAAGTATACGGCTTCTAGATAGCTCATGAGAAAGATGTGCCTGAGTTTGGACAATCAATATTTGATGGTCTTCATTATTTTTGTATAGGTCATCTCGTTTTTCTTATTTTGGTTATTTGGACTTTGGACATATCTAGATCGAATTTGATCATATATGTTCATAAACTCATGCATATGAGAATCATGAGCATAAAAATATTACTACCAGCAACTTGTCTATGGGCATCATATGGGCTAGCCGTGTATTAAAAATTCTCTAACCAAAGAAATTGTTTTTTCTTAGCACACTTTTTAATTGCACGCATGGAATAATTGAACACCTAAACTTCTTTCATATCACTTCTTTATTGTGTACTAGAAATCCCTCCATATTTTGGTTTTGGATGAAAACTAGTTTGCTTCTAGTGTTTTCTTTCTACTGAACTTTCAAACCGTGGGAAATAATAACATTTCTTCTTATTTAGAATGTGGTTGATATTTAAAAAAAAATGTGCCTGATTTCTCCTTCCTTGTTTAGAACATAAAAAAAATCTTGTTAATTAGTGTCTGATAACTGAAAAATAAATAGAAAGCAGATAAAATAGTGTAAAATAAACTGCAAGTGACTGAAAATTAATTGAAAAGCGCAGTGAGTCATATCAGGATTTAACTTTTCTATTTCCTTTTTCATTAACTTAGAAATTAAAAGAAAATTAACGGAAACTACAGAAATTTTAATGTTTATTTTTTTCTTGCATCTAACTATTAAATTTTTATTTTTTAATTTCTTTTTTCTATGAAACCAAAGAACATAAACAAATAGATATCATATAAATTGCTGTTTCCATTTTTTATTATGAAAAATTTTGCTAATAATTTTATAACTTTTTGTCTGCGGTGAGTTATGTACAATTCCGCTCCATCTATATCCAGTTTGTCGTGAAACTTCCTCATCAATTAAGTTCCCACAAAAAAAAAAAAAAAAAACCCAGAGCGATAACATTTATAACAGACACTATCACATTGTCATTATTTAATAAAGTAATTGAAAAATGATATTAAATATCAACAACAAAGGTAATTGCGAAAACTAAACTTAATCATTATACACGCATCACATGTTCATCCTGAAGTTGTTTGAAAACTAACATAAAAATAAGGTGTTTTTTGTTGAACTTATAGAAAGGGGGGTTTATTGCAAATTGAGTACAAGTGAGGGAGCAATTTGTAATTTTCCTTTTTCATGTCAGGACACATCACATGTTCATCCTGAAGCTGTTTGAAAACTAACATAAAAATAAGGTGTTTTTTGTTGAACTTATAGAAAGGGGGGTTTATTGCAAATTGAGTACAAGTGAGAGAGCAATTTGTAATTTTCCTTTTTCATGTCAGGACAAATTTTAAAAACCATCCTGTTTGAGAAAATAATTACAAAAATCGATCCATTCATAAAATATTTGTGAAAACCGATCCGGTTTCAGCCGTCGGCATGAAACTAGAACGATTTTGAAGAAAAATCTTTCGAAATTTCACGGGACTTCAAGTCCCGTGAAGAAACAAGTCCCGTGAAGTTTCAGAAGATTTTTCTTCAAAACCATCATAGTTTCAGCCCGACAGCTAAAACTGGATCGGTTTTCACAAATATTTTATGAATGAGTCGAAATTTGCAATTTTTTCGTAAATAGGATGGTTTTCATAATTTGTCCTTTCATGTGACCACCCCTGTAAAAAAGCACGTGTTTATTAGCTGTGATGATGACCGAAATCTATTCAACTTCCCTTTCTCCGTTACTCCCTCCACCTCCCTTAAACCCACCACCTTCTCTTTCTCAAACCCACCAAAGCTCTTCCCTTTCCACACAAACACGCATCAAACTACAAACCCATCAAAAAAAAAAAAAAAAAAACCACCACCAAAGCTCTTCCCTTTCCACACAAACACGCATCAAACTACAAACCCATCAAAAAAAAAAAAAAAAAAAAAAAAAAAAAAACCATCAAAAGCAATGGCCGCCTGCAAATTTGCTGATATATTGCAAAGAAACAGGACCCCAAAGATCGCCATCATACTCATTTACACTTTCCTTGAATGGGCTCTAATTGCCCTCCTCCTCTCACATGGATTCTTCTCCCATCTCATCGCTAGGTTCACCCATTTCTTTGGCCTGAAGCCTCCCTGCGTTCTCTGCTCTCGGTCTTACAGTGATCTTGTTTGTGATGCTCATGCTGCAGATTCTTTCAATTTTGGTGCTTTGGAGCGTACCCAGAAAGGGAAATTGGAGGAGGAGGAAGGAGATGTTAATTTAGTCTGCGAAGAAATTGGTGTTGAAGAAATTGAAGAAGAAAGAAAGTTTTTTAATGAAGATTGTGATGAACCCTTGGAGCTGATTACTTTGATGGGAGGGGAGAAGAGAGTTTTGGGTGAAGCGGAAAGATGGGTTCCCGTTGAATTGATTGATTCTTCCACTTTGAACTCGAAAAGTGAAGAAAGGGACTTTGTTGCGGAGGCTCGTGATGAGAGTTTGAAAATGGCGGGCGATGCATCCTTGGAACTGATTGCTGCGGTGCAAGTGGAGAATGGGCTTTTGGGTGAGGGAGAGAGATGGGTTCCTGTTGAATTGATTGATTCTTCGACTTTGAACACGAAAAATGAAGAAAGGAACCTTGTTGTTGAAGATTGTGATAAAAGTTCGAAAATGGTAGGTGATGAATGCTT
This sequence comes from Asparagus officinalis, assembly GCF_001876935.1. Lineage (NCBI taxonomy): Eukaryota > Viridiplantae > Streptophyta > Magnoliopsida > Asparagales > Asparagaceae > Asparagus > Asparagus officinalis. The sequence continues at coordinate 146,213,765 of NC_033800.1, read as the reverse complement.
GGAATTTATTACTTTGATGAGAGAGGAGGGTAGGTTTTTTAGTGAAGAGGAAAGATGGGTTCCTGTTGAATTGATTGATTCTTCGAATTTGAGCACCGAAAAAAATGGTCAAATTGTGCATTATCAAGGAAATGGGAAGGAGAGAGACTATGTTGGGTATAAGCATGATGAGAATGAAGATATGGCTGTGGATATTGGAACAGTTGAAGAGGAAGAGAAGAGATTAGCCAAGTCTCAAGATTTTGGTGAAGTTCAAGGTAATTTTCTGTTTAATCTTCTCCTGATATCTTTGCTTATTTGTTAATTTTTCTGTTAAAATATTCTGAGTTATGTAATTGATTGATGTATATAGCTTCTGAAGAGGATAGTAGAGTGATGGATGCTGATCTTAACTGTGAAATATCAATAAGCAGTGAAATTGACGACAAAGAGAAGACTAATTTGGCTCATTTCAATGAATTAGCAGTTCCTCAGGCAGTTTGCATGAATGATCAAGGCCCTTCAAGCAACATTATCATAGTTGAAAAGGAACAAGGTACTATTAGCTCAATAATACTCATTAAATCAATTAAATCAGATTTCATGTCCTTTCTAGTTTCTTAATAGAGTTTATATACTTGAATTCACAGTAATTGAAGCTGAACCTATAAGACAGACTGTTCCAAGTAGTAATAACGGGCTTTTCATATGTACTGAACTCAATGAGTTTGAAGAGGAGAAAATGGCAGAGACACCTGCTTCAATTGAAAGTATTTCAAGTGAAACTAATGAAAACGAGGTATTAACCGTCGATAATCTGAAAGATGCATTAAAAGCAGAACGCAAGACTCTACGTGCATTATATGCAGAACTGGAAGAAGAGAGGAGTGCTTCAGCAATTTCTGCTGACGAAACCATGGCAATGATCACTAGGCTGCAAGAGGAAAAGGCAGCAATGAAGGTGGAAGTATTACACTGCCAAAGGATGATGGATGAACAGTCGGAATTTGATCAAGAAGCTTTGCAGCTTCTGAATGAACTCATGATGAAGAAGGAAAAGGAGAATCAAGAATTAGAAAAGGAATTGGAGTTTTATAAGAAGAAGGTATTGGAGAATGATAGTACCAAGCACTTGAGTACTCTTGATGAATCAGTAGATGATCTTGAGGAAGAGAGGCTCTCCATACTAGAACAACTCAAGGTATTGGAGAAAGAATTATTTTCGATGGATGATGACGATGAATTGAAATCTGCAGAACATCAAATTTATTCGAATAAGTATGATGTAAATGGTGATTTGGTCAATAGTTTTGAACATGATCAAAATACAAATGGAAAGCTTCATCACGAACCAAGGACCATGATTAAAGGAGGAAAAAGTCTCCTCCCTCTCTTTGATGCCACTATCGATACAGAGAGAGAAGATGGAGAATCAAATGGTTCTTCACAATCTAATTCTAAATTTGTAGTTGATGATGGGAAGAGACTTGCAATCGCTCAAGAGGTTGACAATGTATATCAGAGGCTACAAGCTCTAGAGGCAGATAGAGAATTTCTTAAGGATTGTATCAGATCGTTAAAGAAAGGGGATAAAGGGATGGATCTTCTTCAAGAAATATTGCAGCATCTTCGGGATCTCAGAAAAATCGAACTCAACATGAACCAAAGGTAACTTAGTGCCCTTGAAGCATGTTTTTATGTAGAAATAAGGATTATGTGCAAGCTTCAGTAGTACAGCTTAAATGTTGCACAAATTTTCAATTAAAAACTTTTCTAAATAATTCTGATTAATTACCATGACATCTCATTAGCAAAATTTGCATTCCATGTCATTTAAAACGCAAAATCTACTTCTGTATATACCCTGAATGCCTGCCCTTTGTATCTTAGCTTTATCAGTAGAAATATCAGCTGACCATATTCCCATTTGTTTTGCTAGATAGAAATTGCTTAAGTGGATATTGATTGGTGAGCTTATATCGAATGTGACACAAGATGACACAGATCATTCCAAGCTAGTGAGAAACTCAAAAAATGCTGAAATTTTGGTGTTAAATATACAAAATTGAGTCATGCCAGGATGAAAGGAAGCTCTTGATTCTTTTTATATACTGAAAGTAGGCAGACCAAAATGCGAGTCCGCAATCCATGGCCCTTCTGTTTTTGTGGGCCTTTTCTTTATTTTTTCTTCTTTATGAGACCCATATGATGTTATTAGTGTTGTTGATGGTAGAAATCATGACTTGCAGAGGGGCCAAGTATACAACCAGTTTTATAAAGAGGAAAAGGGAGTAGGATGTGTGGACTACCTTTTGTTCTTTTATTCAGTTTTTTCCCTCTCTCTCTCTTTTGTCTTTTTTTTCTGTTCTTTTTCTTTTTTCCCTAGAGTTGTATGACAATGACATTTCCATTTGCGTTTGATTAATTACACATATAATATGTTCATTATACTTGTTAGTTATTTGAAGTGTAACTACTTTGCTGCTTCTGATTTCTGTTGATATTTTATTCTGGTTATTGAGTTGAAAATGAACAAACTATTGTTTTTGTCCATTTCCTAGAACTAATTGCAAGTATATAGACTCAAAATATGAGAGATTTTCTAGTAATTCCTGTCCATTGGTCAGTTGATGCATAACTTGAGAACTAGTGCAATAATCCAAAAATCTTATTTCTGTTAAAAAGTCAAACCTGTGGACAATGACTATTGAATAATTTTCCAAAAAATTAACATAATCTTGACCTAGTTTGATGCCATCTAAATTTCTGTGACAGATTCATCATACACTCTGCAATGACTTTGATTTTTAATTTAGTAAACATGCATAAGATTCTAGTGAGCATCAGCGTGGTTAGCAGTTCCTTCTCGGGCATTTGCTTTCGGGCTGATTGGTAATTGGTAGAATCACAGTGGTGCCATTAATTTGATTAAAGTTTATTTTTCATTATTAGACTACTAATGTGCTTTTTCTTTCTATTTGATCAATTTAAACTATTCTCTCTTGAAGCACAATTGCAGTCTTTAAAAAACTTGTTTCTGCTGTGAAGAACAATTCCCATGAATTTTTTTGAGGAGAAAGATTATTGTTGAGCGTAGAGTCACGTCCATCGTCGCGTAAGCGATATCACTTGAGAGATGGCACTGGTTTTTGTTATCACAAAAACACAAGTCAACTTCCATATTCTTGTTTCTCAAAGGAAACTAAAATAAATAGTGAAATTCTTGTTTCTCAAAGGAAACTAGAATAGAAAGTGAAATATTTCATCAAAGTGAAATATACACTTTTCCTCTTATCAGTTCTAAGACTGAAATGTCAAGGGAACCTACAAGCAATGACAAACTCATAGTTAAGACAATACAGACACGAGATTTACGTGATTCGGCAAACTTGTCTACGTCCATGGGAGGGGGTTTTACTATGAAGAGAATACCAAACTATTACAAGTTCTCTCTTCCTCTCTCTTTCTTTTCCTCTCAAATTCTGATTTTTCCGCACACTTTCTCCTCTCAACCTCCCTTCTATTTATAGCCAAGAGAGAGAGGCAGCGGATAAGGAGCAAGGGCTAGTGACATAGGAGCATGGGCTAGTGTACATAGGAGCATGAGCATGGACTAGTGTACATAGGAGCATGTGCTAGTGTTCCCCCCATGTTCCCAGCATGGGTTTGTCCTCCCCCCACGTTGTCCTCCTCACAATTCTCCACCTCGTTCATCATTTGATAAACCTCAAATTTTGAAGGAACACCAGGAGAAATCTCACGAACATCATTAGAGAGATCCAGGCCAAAATCAGGCCAAACCAGCTGCGCCACTATACCGCGGCTGCCTACGTACCCTCTACCGGGATCAAGCTAACCGTAGTTTTGAAACTATACTCCAACATAGTCTCCATCACACCTCCATCACCGCACCGCAGGGCCATGCCCTCTTAGGCAAATCAACACGGGCTGATATGAAGCAAGTCCAAATAATGCTGGAACTTGTTACCTATCACCACTTTGGTTAACATGTCTGCGGGATTTCATTCGTGTGCACCTTCATGAGAGAAATATCACCTTCCTCTATGACATCCCGCACAAAATGATATCTGACGTCGATATGCTTGGTACGAGCATGGTGAACTTGATTCTTCGCAAAGTGAATTACACTTTAACTGTCGCACAAGTTCACGCTCTCCTGCTCAATCTCCAAATCGTCTAGAAGACCCCACAACCACAATGCTTCCTTCACTCCCTCCGTTATGATCATGTACTCAGCCTTTGTAGTAGAAAGTACAACTGTAGCCTGTAACATCGATCGCCAACTAACTGGAGCCCTATGTATCCTGAATACATAACCAGTAATAGATCGCCGTCTATCTAGATCTCCCGCATAATCTGAGTCCACAAACCCGTCGATCTGACATGTATCTCCACCAAAACACAGACCCGTATCCGCGGTACCTTTCAAGTACCTCAGAACCTATTTCACTGCTTCCCAGTACGTCTTTACCGGATTCGCCATGAATCTGCTGACAGCACTAACCGCCTGTGAAATATCAGGGCGTGTACACACCATTGCGTATATTAAGCTGCCAACTGCACTAGCGTAAGGGACACGCTCCATGTGTGTCTTATCTTTCGCTGTGGTGGGAGATTGTTTACCAGATAGCCTAAAATATGGAGCCAATGGAGTCACTACCGGCTTAGCACTTTGCATTCCGAACCTCGCGATCACCCGTTCAATGTAGCTCTTCTGAGTCAAGAACAATCGCCGATTCGATCGCTCTCTTCTAATCTTCATACCCAGTATTTTCCTTGCAGCGTCCATCTCCTTCATCTCGAACTCTTTGCTAAGTTGAGATTTTACCTTATCTATCTCCACCTTATTCTTCAATGCAATAAGCATGGCATTCACATATAAAAGGAGATAGATATAATCATCTCCACGAAGCTTCCGAATATAAACACAACAATCATAGTCACTTCGGAAAAACTCATGCTTCAATATGAAGGAGTCAAATCGCTTGTACCATTGCTGAGGAGATTGTTTCAGTCCATAGAGTGACTTTCTCAAGCGACATACATGATACTCCTTATCCTCAACCTTATAGCCCTCAGGTTGATGCATGTAGATCTCTTCATCCAAGTCTCCGTACAAGAAGGCCGTTTTAACATCGAGTTGTTCTAGCTCAAGATCACCATGAGCAACAATACTCAATAGCACCCGAATAGAAGTGTGTTTCACCACCGGAGAAAATATCTCATTGTAATCCACACCCTCTCTTTATGCAAACCCTTTAGCCACTAGACTCGCCTTGTACCTCGTACCACCGAGCTCTGAAGGATCTTTTTTTCTTTTATACAGTCACTTACAACCTATAGCTTTTTTTCCTACGGGCAATGGAATCACCTCCCATGTTTGGTTCTTCCGGAGAGATTCCATCTCCTCTTCCATCGCAGCCAACCAACTCTCACTATCTCTATCCCGAATAGCTTCTTTGAAGGAGACCGGCTCATCTTCCTCCATCGAGAGTGCGTACTCAACCAAATTAACCTGCTCATAGTGCTTCAGGGGTTGATCAGCCCCCAACTTCTGTACCTGCTTGTATGTTTACCTTGACCTAATGGAAGCTATGTGTATTCTCCTGCTGAACCTTCTCCTGCTCAAGTTCATCATCTACCTGACTTTCTACTTGAACACGACTAGAACCTGGTTAGTCTTTAGGTTCTATCTCAATAACCTAGGATTTAGAATTCCTAACAGTCTCAACATCATCATCCTTGGGCACCTTAGCAATCATGGACTTCTCATCAAAGATAACGTCCTTGCTGATCACGAACTTCGAATCTTCTGTACACCAAAGACGATAACCTTTTACACCCTTTGCATACCCCAAGAAAATTATCTTCTTGGCCCTCGCGTCAAGCTTTCCCTCGTTGACGTGATAGTAGGTGGTACACCCGAAAATTCAGAACCTCTCATAATCTGCATGCTCCCCTGATCACACCCGATAGGATGTATCACCATCCAATGTAGAATGTGGGGATCAATTCACAATATAGCAAGCTGTAGCAATTGACTCTGCCCACCATTCTTTGCCCAAACCAGCATATGTTCGCATACTCACTGCTTTCTCCCGCAGTGTTCGGTTCAGTCTTTTTACGATCCCATTTTGCTATGATGTAGATCTAACTGTCCAGTGTCTGGCAATCCCCTCCTGATCACAGAACTCCTTGAAGGTACTATCTGTATACTCTGTACCGTTGTCAGATCTTAATGTTTTTAATTTCTTTCTTGTCCTGTTCTCAACCATCACCTTCCACTTCTTAAATGTCTCAAATACCTCATTCTTATGCTTCAGAAAATAAATCCAAGCATACCTCGAATGATCATCTATGAATGAGACAAAATACCTGGAACCACCCTTGGAAGTTATCGAAGCCGGACCCTAAACATCCGTGTGCACATAATCTAGTATACCTCTGCTCTTGTGATTGCTTTTCAAGAACTGGACCCTGTGCACCTTTCCATACACACATTCATCGTAAAAATCCATACAAGGCTTCTTCAGATTCTTTAGTAAACCCTCTTTACCAAGTAGATCCAGACCCTTCTTTGACATGTGCCCAAGCCGCCTATGTCATAACCGTGTGTGCTCACATGGGTCTCCACCACTTTTATCAGTTCCAACCGCTGTATCTCCTGTCACCGTCGTACCCGAGAGAGTATATAGATTACCGTGACGAACACCCTTCATCACTGTTAGGGAACCTCGAACAACCTTCTTTACTTCGTTCTCTGTAATAATCTTACAGCTATCGGAGTCCAATGCACCCACTGAGATAAGATTCTTCCGCAAATCAGGAACGTGCTGTACGTCCGTTAGGGTTCTGACCACTCCATCATGTATCTTGATTTTTATATCACCGAGCCCCATCGTTTTACAAGCATGGTTGTTCCCCATCAATACGGTTCCACCATCAATGCTCCTGTAGGTAGTGAACCACTTTCTATTTGGATACATGTGGTAAGAGCAACCAGAATTAAGTATCCACTTTCCGAAAGTATCCTCGTCACCCGTGACGACATAGCATTCTTTATCGCTCCCTTCCTCTGAAGCATAGCTCACTTCTTCCTTATCTTCTCTCCTCTCAGTCTTGTTGTTGTTCTTCTTCCCACCTACTCTCTTGTTTAGACAGCCGACCTTGAAATGCCCAATTTTACCGCATTTGAAGCACGTTCTTCCCTTAAGAGGTCTCGATTTAGATCTAGACTTTCCTCTCTTACCTTTTCCTCGCTCATTGCTCCTTCCTCTAGCAAACAATCCCTGCACTTGTTCTTTGTTACCACCAGTAATCATGTCACTGGTTGCAATCTTCTGAAGGTCATCCGTTAGAAGCGTCGTTCTAGTCTCATCCATCGTCAAATTGTCTCCTACAATCATAAGTGTTTGCACCAGGTTATCACAAGACTTCGACAGAGATAGAAGTAGTAGAAGCGTCTGATCCTCGTCTTCTACAGTCACATCGATGTCCTTTAAATCCGATATTATCCTATCGAACTTGTTGATGTATTCCCGGATTGATGAGCCTTTCTCCATCTTGCAAGTGCACAATTTGAATTTTAAATAGATCCGGTTTGTTAGACTCTTCGTCATGAAGGTGCTCTCTAACTTTAACCACACGCCCGCAGCTGTTTCCTCTCCATCCACCAAGAAAGCCACATCCCTTTCAAGACATAGGATAATCGACGTTCGTGTTTCCAAATCTAGCTCTTCCCAATCCTCATCAGACATGTCCTTATGCTTCTTCTCTTTTCTCGCCAAAGCTTTGTGCAACTTTTGTGAAATCAACGAGTTTTTCATCTGCATCCTCCAATAGGAGAAATCATTCTTCCCATTGAACTTTTCGATCTCGTACTTTCCAACTTTAACTGTTTTACTTATTGACACCATTCTCCGCTTGTATAAATAAATCTGCTTCTCTCAGGAATTCCAACAAATATCTTGTGTCAACCACCACCTTAGATCAGTAGCTCAACCACCGCCAATCTGAATAAGGGCTCTGATACCAATTGTTGGGCGCAGAGTCACACGCTCACACCGCGGAAGCGATATCACCTGAGAGAGAGACCTGGCTTTTGTTGTCACAAAAGTATAAGTCAACCTCTATATTCTTGTTTCTCAAAAAAAACTAGAATAAATAGTGAAATTCTTGTTTCTCAAAGGAAAATAGAATAGAAAGTAAAATATTTCATCAAAATAAAATATACACTCTTCCTCTCATCAGTTCTAAGACTGAAATGTCGAGGGAACCTACAAGCAATGACAAACTCACAGTTAAGACAATACAGACACGAGATTTACGTGGTTCGGCAAACTTGCCTACATCCACGGGAGGGGGTTTTACTATGAGGAGAATACCAAACTATTACAAGTTCTCTCTTCCTCTCTCTTTCTTTTCCTCTCAAATTCTGATTTTTCCCCACACTTTCTCCTCTCAACCTCCCTTCTATTTATAGCCAAGAGAGAATTATATTTTATGAAAATCATCAAATGTGCAAGGATTCAGTCAGGACAGGCTTTAGGGCAATAAAAGAGAGTTTCTGAAGTGATCTGATTTTTAGTGCTCAAGGCCATAGTTTTGGTTAGCATGTTGGTCCTCAGATTTTGATTCTATTCAATTAACTTACTGGGTTTATGATTCATTGTAAACTTAGCTTAATTAGTAGAGGTAAAAGAAAGCTCCATGCTGTTTCATTACATTGGATAATGAAAATACCCCATGTCAGGTTCTTGTCCTGGATACACCACTTTTTGTCCCACCCTTTGTCCCAATATGCATGTTTTGGAGATGATTTTGGTTTATCAGAGCAGAGATACCGGGACTTTGTTATTAGAAATGTCTACTGCTCTGTAGTCCTCGACCCGAGTGGCAGATTCTTACGACCTGGTATGTCTTATCTTTTGTTGGGCTGCAAATTACCAGGAAAGGAAATGGATTAAGCTAATCTACTTGGATGCGAATTGATTCAAAGGGGTAAATTCTGCTTGAGCCATGCGCCGAATAATATTTAACCATATATTCTCTAAATATTTTTTCTAATGTTGAAGTAAATTCCATCTAATGCATTTTGCTAGATCAAATCCTCACCCGAAGTGAATGGATGTGAGGCACTCCTAACATCCTCTTTGTATACTTTGGATGTTCTCGTCCATATCACATCATATATAACTAAGATCAGTTGGGCATTTCCTAGTAACCACTCTCTCATGCAAGCAATAGACTATGTATCAGGAAAGCTCACTTTTATTAGGGACTTAATTATGTCACTTTGGTTAGGGTCCATACAACAAGAACAACAATGAAAACAACAACAACAACAGCTTCCAGACATTTTTGATACGGTTCACGCGGATCCTTTCTCATGGGAATAGAACAAGCTATGGCAAAAATCTTCTGAGCATGATAATATTTTTTCTTGAATCCAAAATGTTAGGCATTTCCCCCCTTTTTGGAACTTGGCTCACACAATTATTGGTTATTGGTCATTCACACCACACCTAATCTCTGAGCATTGATCCTGCTCTTGTTTATACAATTGACATAATTGTGACGGAATTATTTCAGCATTTGTTAATGCAGTTGGAGTCTGCGGCAACAAAACAGAAAAATGTCCTCAGATTAAATTTAAGGCGTGAAAGGTATTTAAAGACTAGATATATGGAAAAATAAGTACCCTAACTTTGGCACATTTGATTGCTCTCCATCTGTTTGATGCTGAGGCTGGCAAAGTTCGAGGTTAACCGGACCGTGTGATTCTTCAGTGATGCTGAAGCCACAGGGGATAACTGTTCCCCTGTTAACTGTACCGTTTTGTCCCCTTGATCCGTAAACCTATAATCGATATTTCTGGCTTAGTATATGATATCAACAATTTCTCATTTTATCGTGGATTGGAACAGCATGATCTCTGAATTTATCTTAAAATAAGATCTTCAGTTTTTTTGATATTAGAACGTTTGTGCTTATAGTTCTGTACCTTCTGTTGGAGTTCCATGTTTTCTTGTCGCATAAGGTCTACCTTCTTGTAGAGTTCCATATTTTCTTGGTGAATGAGGTAACCCTGCAACAAAAGTATGAAGTTTAGATCTTCAATTACATCAGATGTAACTTCAAAATAAATTAAATGTAACATGCTATGCACCTTTCTATTCAGTTCTTGGATTTCATTGGTCAATAGTTGTTCCTGCAATGGTAAGGATACATATTTAAACATAAAAGAAAAAAAAAGTTGATATGAATTGTGGTTGAATGTGACCAAGAGTTTCTTTGTACCTTTTGTGCTCTGACTCCATGCAGACTCGTCTCTAGTTGGTTCTCTAGATTTAGGAGATCTTTAACACTTAAGCCAGAAAGCTCCTCTCCCATCAATTTCCTACATAATAGGTCCTAAAAGTTGAATGTTCTATGCATACTAATATAATGTTTTCTTACTGGACGTTAATTATAATCCTGTTATTCTTCTTGATGCGATATCATGTTCCATTCTTCTTTGATTCAAATGGAGAGAAGGCAAAGGCTCTTATCTTTGGTTTCTATTTATTTGCCATAAGTGCATGATACAATATTAAAACAGGTAATTCTGTTAGAGAAAAAAAATGTTTCATCAGAAAGGTAATGAAATCATTAATAACATGTGCAAAAATGTGATTTGTTTGATGTACCTGTCTGAAGACAAGTTGTCTTGTATTAGTTGTGACTCTACTAGGGTTACCCTTTAGTGTGTATATTTACTTGTCGTGGATAAATTTATTGCTCTGTAGGAGTTTCTCTTGTGGGTATTGTTGAACATACATTTTTATCTGCATGCATCGAATCTTTCTCATCCTTTTGGCTTCTCCTAAAATGGAGAGATTAAATCATTTCGAAGAAACAAGTTCAGTCTCAAATAGCAAGACGCTTTCCTTTTCCTTTTTGCGTATTGATGATCATGGGTCATGCTGTTGTTGATATGGTGGAAAAAAAACTTAACTATGGTATTCTTTTTCAAATGCAAAAGATGTTATTGCTAGATTACAACGTCTTTTATTTTTCCAGAATGGGGTCCTTGTTATTTGTCAAAGATATTATGTTGCTGAAGTTTAGAAACTTTCTGTTTTCATATATTTTATCAGTAATTGATTTGTTCACTTTAAGGTATCATTTCCTATCTGTATAAAGACTCTTACATTAGTCTTTCTGTCTTGTTTTACATTGAATAATATCTTATATGCAATCTACTATAAATTAACACCAATGGCTATAGCAGGTAATTGCTGTTATACGCATAAAAATGGTACCTGTGATTTTCTTGCAAGCTATGTAATTGCTGCCTCAAGCTCGCTGCCTCCTTCTGCCAAAACTGGTAAGAAAAGTAGAGTTTAAGATCGGCATCATCTTTGTTAAGAACATTCTGGAAAAAGGGTCTCTGATTAGGCTTTGGAATAGTACTAGGAAATTCATGTTTCACAATGCTAGATACACAACCATATCGAAAATTTTAAACCACAGGTTATGGTCTTGAAATGTATACAAAGAGAACTCTGCATTTAGTACTCCTCATGGGCTATGGTCTGTAGAAAAACCTCAAAGCTTAAATATGACTCGTATGGAAAGGCAGAATATTTTACCATAAACGTTTTTATAGAGAAAACTTTCATGAACTTACAATGCAGAAAATAACATGAACTATTGAAATTGTTGCTGAAGCTATTAATGGTTTGGATAAGGTGTCTAATCCGCCCTTGTAAATAGGAGAATGGGAAAGGGTAATATATAAAATATATAAAGTACATAAGGGCAAAATTTTCCAAATCATGTCCTGATCAAAGCACGTGACAACTCACCCTAATCGTCGTCAGGCATGGTAGTTTAGTTTAGAAAGTGGGAAAATTGTCTCCAACCCCCTTGACACAAGAAATCATGTTTCCTAGTCCTCCCCTTTGAAAAAAAATGTACTCCCACCCCTGACCCAAAGAGTTACACACGGCCACCCCTTTGTGTCCCCATATGAATTTCTAAACTATCAACGTCTTAAACCTCTTTGTTCTCTCTTTTTCTTTCATTCTTCTATGAACTTATTCCACCTTTAATCACCACCTCCCAGTAGTAGGCAGCAGGAGGCGACAAAGAGGTAGTGACAAGGCAGAGGGCGGGGAGGTAGTGGGCGTTGACGAAGGAGAGGTCGATAGGAAGGCAGGATAGGTGGTGCTCGAGGAAAGAAGAGAAAGAGGATCATTATTTTGCATTTTCTTATTAACTTTTTACGTTTTCTTGTTACCTTTTACATTTCATGTTATATTTTATAACCTTATTCGTTTTTTACCTTTCTGGGTATATTGACACTATTGCTTGGCATTTTTTTATCTTTGTTCTTTTCTTGTTACTATTCATTGGTTAAGGATACTGTTTTTGGGTCAAAAAGTTCACAATTTATTGATATATTTGAAAGATTGCAATTGTTCACTTTTTGACTCATAAATTAAAATTGCAAGTTTTGATTCTAGGAAAGTGTGCCCAAAGAGACTAGATTCTTGGCTCTGTTGACCACGAGGACATCAATGTTGTTGAAGTTGTTCTTTGTCATTGAATTTGGAGTTAAAGTGAGCCGTTTTGCGAAACTCAACTCGCTAGGGAGGGCTTGCCTCTTTGACAAGCTAAAGAAACGAGCTTTTGAGGCAAGATGAGAGGATGCCAACACGAGATTGAAAACCAAGTGCTTAGAGGTTAAGAATTGTTGGATCACAAGAGTTTGGCAAGTAGCGTGGGGCTAACCCATCACCAGCAATCGTGGCGTGAGGCTATCCTACCCCCCGGGGGGGCAGAACCTGAATGTGAGCTGAACCAAGGAGATGAGAGAGTAAAATATTAGTGAAAGGAGGGCTATTTATAGGTTGAAATTTGTGCTCCACGCAGGGTTTGGCAACATGGGATTAGCTGAGCATTTAACGTGATTGTTTTCGTCGAAAATTGGTTTCATTGATAATTCCATTAAACTTCGATTGTTTACAGAGAATTACAATGAAAAATAAGAAAATTATAATTCTCGAGAAAATAACACAGAAATCGTTTATCGACTCCTGTTTTGTGGGACTTTGCCTGTGCCGGGAGTGCGTTGGCTCGTGGACCACCGATTCACAGATTCTGATTGAATCGTGAAGGTTTTGGGAATTCTTCCTTCATTTATCGAAGTAAGAATTTAAAACGAATATCTTATCGATGTAAGATGTTCACTCTTCTAAAGATCAAGTCAGAGCTTAGATCTCTAGGAATCGCCAAAAGCTTCTTGAGGATATTTGTGAAGAAGCAAGACTCTCTCTCTTGCTCTAATTCACCAAAAGCTCAAGTCTCTATGCTCCAATCTGCTCTCCCTGTGCTTGGCTCCCTGTCTAGGGAGGTATTTATAGGGGTAGGAGTGCACAACAGTGGAAACGGGGATGAAATAACTGACCACATGACATCTCTTTGGTCGCGCTAGTCAACACTGCCGCGGCTATTGGTGCGTCAGTGTGGACTGCCGCGGCCTCTCTTTGGTCGCGCTAGTCAACACTGCCGCGGCTATTGGTGCGTCAGTGTGGACTGCCGCGGCCAAAGGAGCGGTTATAACCACGTCACATCGTGCTTGAAACTGTTCTCCCACGATTTTTAACCATTTTTTTCGTGGTTTAACTGCTTGTCCACGTCAGCATACGTTCTTTTTCTGATATGCCGCCACGTGAGCTTTGAGAATCATCGTATAACTGTCTTTTTTAACCGCCGTGGCAGCTCCCTGTAATAGCCGCGCCACTATGTACTGGCGCGCCATAGGCGCGTCACCATAGGCTGTCGCGCCTTAGCCGCGCCACCATATTCTGTCGCGCCTTAGCCGCATCACCATGTTCTGCCGCGCCTAAGGCGCGTCACCCTGGACTGCCTGTTGGTGTGTATATTGTTCTTCCATATTGTTTCGCTTCATTTGAATGATCCCCTCTGACTAAGAAAATAGCGTTTATCGTCTTCTCTTTGTCTTGAGCAGTATTTGGATGTCCGTAAGCATTTTTTGACACCTACAGTGATGTGATTAGCAATACACTTTACAACTCAAAATATGTGAAGTGCTCAAAATGGTGTTAGGCGCAACAACTTTATCAACCTCGCATGGTCATGCGGGGTAACAAAAGTCAGCAGATTTTGGATTGTTCTAAGTCACGCAAGGTTGCATCCATGCGCATTGTACTTCTGAATCTTTAGCATTTAATATAGGGATTTAGTGATCTAACATCTGATGGAGGTCACCATCATTGATCTGTCATCCTTATGAACCTCACACGGGGTTGAGACACACGAGGCTAAGCTCACGTGGAGTTAAGCTCACACCCATATCGTGCCTTTTTAAGTTGATCTCAGACTGTTTGACTTAGGATTTTGGGATAACCTATTCTTTAGACAATTTTATGTTAAGTTGATTTCAGCATGTTTGACTTAGGATTTTAGGATCGCTTATCATTTAGCCAAGTTTGTGGACTTTTTTGATTTTGTTGAGTCCTTTAGTCATGTCAAATGACCAAAATGCCCTTAGTGGGTCCTATACTTGTCTTTAGATGATCTTGTTGAATGGTTCATATTTTTTGACCGTCTACCGGTAATTGTCATGATTCTTGTTAAATTTGTTCAAATCTTGTTACCTTTCTTTCTTTTAAATTTGTTCATGATTCTTATTACATTTATTTATTTAATTTTATTGATACCTTTATTCATATTCATTACTTTTCATGATTTAATGTATTTCGTTACTTTTTATTATTTAATGATATCCTTATTTGTTTTTATTTTATTTTATTAATACCTTTATTTTTTGTTACCTTTATTCATATTCGTTACTTTTTATTATTTAATGCATTTTGTTACTTTTCATTATTTAATGATATCCTTATTTGTTTTATGTTATTTTTTATCAAAATTTTCTCTTCTATTTCCTCAACCACCACCTCCTTCCGTCTCATCACTAGATTTTCACTTGTTGTCTGTCACCGCCCGTCATTCTTGACTGTCACCTCTCTTCATCTCTGCCTTTTGTCAGACCCTATCACATCGACTCCAATGGGGCCAGAGGGAGGCAGCGGTGAAGGGAGGTTGTAGGAGGCAGAGGGTAGGCTTGTCCAAACGGGTCGTCCCCGTCTGGCCCAGAGTTTTGGGTCCGGACCAGGCAAAACGCCTAGCCGCGGACCAGACGCCTAGGGTACCCCGGTCTAGGCCCAGGTCCAAACCAAATCGGCCGGCTCGAATTATTTATTTATTTATTTATTTTATTTTATTGCAAAAAATTATTAAAAATTTAGATTAATCTTATTATATTTATAAAAGTGTGTATTAGTATATACTACATATTAGTATATAGCTATATTTTATATATACATATATCATATGTAAGTATACAATATATACTTATAAGTTATAGCTTGAGAGAGAGAGAGAATCACATAAGTATATATTACTTACTTATAAATATATATTATATAGTTATATATGTATTTGTTAGATGCTTATAATATGCTTATTAAAGTATAGTTATATACTTATATGATATACTTACATGTCCTAGATGCAATATACTTATATATACTCATACTTATGTACTATATACTTAGAGAGAGAATCACATAAATATATATTACTTATAAATATGTATTATATAGTTATATATGTATTTGTTAGATTCTTATAATATGTGTATTAAAGCATAGTTATATACTTTACTTGTATGATATACTTACATGTACTAGATGCAATATACTTATATCTAATCATACTTATGTACTTATATAAAATATACTTATACAACTATAAGTCTATAATATACACATATAAGTATACTTATAACTACATCATATATACTTATATCTTAGTATCTATACCATGGTAAGAATATACATAAAAGTATACAATATAATATACTTGTATACTTACAAGTATATAAATATAGTTGTACATATGTATAGTTTCGTACTTAAAAATATACAACTATATACACTTAGAACTAAGAGGCTAGCTTCACCAATACAACCCGGATTCGTGTCTGAAGCTCGGTCAGCCCGGTTTGTCTGGGCTTTTCCTGGGCCCGGTCTAGGTCTTGGCCGAAGCCCAAACGGACACTCCTAGCAGAGGGGAAGGTGAGGAGATAGGAGGTGGTAATTACGAATGGAATATGTTCATGAGCTCATGGGAGCAATCAAAGAGAAAAGAGAGAATGAAGAGGAAAAAGACAATAGTTTAGGAGTTTTTAGAAAAATGCATATGAATTTTCATGTTTTGAGTGGAAGCATGAAAATAAAATTCTTGGGGGACGAAGCATGTTATGTCCAAAGACTGCAAGCTCATTGGCACTAAGAAAGCTCCTTTACCCACTAAGTTCAACACGTTATTTGGTTCAAACCACCTGCAAAAATGACTAGCCACTATTGCAGCTGATTCCCATGACCTACCTACAAATCATCCTTATTTTGTAAGTTCTAAATGTTAGGAAAACAAATAGACTATCACAAATATCCCATCTCAGATATGCGAGGTCCTCGTCGCAGTATGATAGTGGTCCATTCTAGGATCACTACTAGGTGATGTAGATTCTTGATAGCCCCTACAGTTTTGGAGGTTGTTCCCACTATGCTCAAATGATGTAGCACTTGTTCCCCCAATCACTTATTTCCCTCTTTCGGCTGGCTGGCTTTGATATTATTTGTGATGTCCTGGTCCCAAAAGACCGTCGATATGGAAACTCTAAGATCCATTGAGTGCAACACATTGTTTGGCTTAAACCACGGTAAAAAATGACTAGCCATTGTTGTACTTATTTCCGTGACCCACCTTATACGCTCATCTAGACTTTCTCCAGTTCCCAACTTGGGAAAATAAGTGGGCTATCATGAATAATGTTTTGTAAAATCCGAAGGATGGAGACAATTTTCCCTTAAAAATTCATAGTTCTTCTTCTAATAAAAAAGCTTAATGGTTATTTTGCTCAAAAACCACAAAGTTCATTTTAGTTTTGTGAAATTTAAAAGGTAGTTCTATAAGTTTCCCGTCCGTCATTGCTATTTTAGTGGGCCTTTTAAGTTGGACGGCACAAATAGAACAACCTCTTAGAAAGTCTACCCTTTCACAAGGTTCAGGCGACTGGATGCAACCTATCCATCCAAATTTACCATTCTGAGAATTTAGCATTGGCTTTTTATATCTTTCTTTCAGAAATCAATGTTTAAAATGCATGACTACCTTTACAAATTACATTTTATTATGCATGTGTTTAGGCATGAATTATGAGTATGGAATAGTATAAACATAGGCTAAAAATTTTGAAGAAAATGTATGTGTTTGGAATTTTAATCTTCTTTCTGGTGACAGTGCAGGGTTGCTGGGCAAGGGATCAAAGGTGGAAAATAATTAAAGCAAATCTACAGTAGGTAAATCATTAGCCTTTTCCTAAGAATTAGTAGTTTTATTTTACTAAATACCAGGCTAATATGTGCACATACTTGAATGGAACCTAAGCATTAATTGATAGAAAAGTTTGAAATAAGACACTTCATCATTTATGGTTATTCCAAATAATTGGTAGGCATGTGTATTTAAAAAGTTTTGAACTGGAGGAATTTATGCTACATCATAAAAGCAGGAGCTAACACATCTCCACGATGAATTACCCCGAATTCAAATTTGTATAATGTGTGTGTGTGTTTGGGTTGGGGGGGGGGGGGGGGGGGTGGTGGTTGAGTGGAGCACTTAATACTGGTCCCTGCACTATTAGTGCAAAACTACTAGTCAGAATGATGATAAATCTACTTTCTACATTTAAGAAAAATCTGATCCAACCAAATTTGAACATTATGTTCAGATGAGAATTGGATATTTCGTCTGTTAACCACTTGGTCTAGAATTTCATGTAGAAGGATTTGACTATTCATTTGTCATTGTAATGCCATCCTTGGGCATATTCATTGTATTTGAATTGCATATGAGATGTCCTACTTCCTGATTTTGAAAGAGATCAAATATTTATTGATATATGAGGGAAACCTACCTAGATGAAGCTGATTGTTGAGTTCAAAGGCACATGAGGTTGCACTTCAGATATGCTTGCAGGAGATATTCATTATGACTTTGTGAGCGAATTGACAATAAATTTAGCACTCAAGGATATTGATATTATCCAGTATCTTTTAACATACCCTTGATGGTTTCTTCATTTCAAGTTCTAGAATCAATAGTCCTTCTAACCATGCACAGATTTCTCTGCTCTTTGGTAATTCTGCGGTTGATGAGAATAACCAGGGAAAGCTTCAATCTACTGGCAGTAACTCCTTTTTGCACATTAGTAACCATCTGTACATAATTTGATGCAGGTTCAGTTATGAAAATCAACTGCAGAAAGCTATCGACCCATATCCTCTCTGAACTTAACTTGTGTCATACCCTTGATGGTTCTGCATTTCAGATTCTTTATAGTTGCTTGTCCAACTCAGAGCTCTCAAATCTTCCTGCACTGAACTCAGTATGACTACAACATAAAAAATTCTCATCAACTAGCACGAACTCTCAATCAGCTGTATATAATTTGATGATGGTGCAATTTATACGGAAATCTGGTGAAATCCATAATTTGACATGTGAAGTTATAGACCTATGTCCTCTCTGAGACCATGTACTAAACATGTTAAATCCTCATATCGTCCTTTTTGGAATATTGTTTCATAGACACCTCTCTGTGCTGCTAGTTCTGAGCTTAGAGAAATTGCTATCAAGGAAGACACAGGCTTACATGCTTATGCTGTTTCATTTTGTGTTTTCTTTGAATGATTCCAGAAAGGAAAACCTTCATTTGATAGTCTTCGCAGCTGTTGAAAATTGCACTTGCAGCACAGAGTTGTTTCCAGCTTTAGCATTTACATTTGTAATCTCTTCGAAGTGCTAAGCTTGCGCTAGCGATTTGACTAGTATGCTGATTTCTCTTACGTTTAGGGATAACTCTTCCAGTGTTGTGCTTATTGCCTTGTTATTACCCTACCCACAATCTTCTAAAACAGACTATAGGATCAAACATCAATTGTGTCCTTCGTAGAGCTGCGTTGGAGACCCCACAACATCTATTTCTTGAATGTCGCTTTAACCTCTCAGTTTGGGCCTACTTCAAAATGAAATTCAATCTCACATCCTAGCCAATTTCAAAAGGAGCTTGCAGTTCTTGCCGTTTGAACACAGTTCCCACTAATAGAAGAAATGATTGGGATAATACAGGCATTGCAAGTTGTTGGTTCCTTCGGAAAGATTGTAACGGGGGTGTTTTCAACTCAAAGAGGCAGACATAAGAAGATATCCCGAGGAGTGCTTCGCGTTTAGTGGAGTTATAGCTTGATCAACTGCATGCCGCTACATCGTAGTAGATGACCTTACACAAATTTCTATGTTGTTTTCATCCATCCCTACCTTCTTATTTATATATCTCTGTAAACATTAGTTTTCTTTATTATCGATAAATTAAGGCTTAGGCCTTTCCCCAAAGAGTGAGTGAGTGTGTATAGCAATATAGAGGAACTTGGTAATAAGCACAAGTTTTTGTGCTTGGTTGTGATGTGGCACTTTCTCCTCCGCTTATTCAAATG
The DNA here is from genome assembly GCF_001876935.1 of Asparagus officinalis. NCBI lineage: Eukaryota > Viridiplantae > Streptophyta > Magnoliopsida > Asparagales > Asparagaceae > Asparagus > Asparagus officinalis. The sequence goes on along the minus strand of NC_033800.1, from coordinate 146,194,131 downwards.
AGGAACCACATTCACATGGGTTGTGGAGTGGATGGGAATGGACATACCAAGTTCCTATATTTTTCATATATATATATATATATATATATATATATATATATGTATATATAGTATAAAAGTAGCTTGGTACCAAGCATAAATTTTTTTCTATATATATATATATAAGTATGGCTTGGTACCAAGCCATAATTTTTTTCTTAGTAGTGAGGTGACATATTCTCCTCCACTCATTCAAATAGGGGATTATATTCACATAGGTTGGAGAGATTGCATGGGATAAATGTCACCATATTGAAATGAGTGGATGAGAATGAGACACCTTATTACCAGCACGGAGAAATTTGTGGCTTAGGGTACCAAGACATACTATTTTCTCATATATATATATTATATATATATATATATATATATAATAATATATATATATATATATATATATAATATAGACTAAATACATTTTAAAAGAGCATTTAATACATTTTTGTTGATGTACTAGTGATCACACAGTTAATTGTATCCGTGGTTGGATGGGGTTGTTGAGTATTGATGAGACGCCGCTTTCTTCTCCGACTTTATATCCAGTTCTTGAGTTAAGTGGCTGAAGCCTGTACAAGTAGAAACTCGTGAGAGGACGGGGCTTAGTTCCCCCATAGTTCCTCCGACGATCAAGTTAGTTGGTGATTTTGAATTAGGAAAAATAAAGAACTGTGAGAATTCTTGTATGTGCAGTATGCTTGCTTAAAGATCAGATTAAGATTCAAATCAAGATCCTGTTTTTGATCAAATCCAATCCCCCTGCAAAGATAGAATAGTACATTCATTTATACCAAGGGTATAAGAGTAAATCAGTCACTTTGGCCGAGCACAGGATGGCGGTGGTAAAGTGTGGGATGGCGATTGAGTCAGCACCTACTTTACAGGTACCGGCTGGCAACTGGATGAGCGATCAGCTCAGCATTAAATAGGAAGTGATTGGTGGCATGGTGATGTCTATATGGTCTGATGAGTCATGAAGGCTATCGGGGCCAGAGGCATGATGCGCCTATCATACAAATGCGATGCAGACACGTTGCCAGTAGGATAGGCTCGAGGCAGAAGTTATCCTTTAACTTCTCCAAGAAGTAACGAATTTCGAGTCGTCCTCACGAGACATTCAGCAAATGGTCGAGTGAGCTCATGGTGGGTCGTTTCGACAAAAGGAGGCGACAAGTGCCGACTTTCGTTTCGACATGAGGGAATTTCAACTCGACAAGTCGGCTGAGTTGTCGTCTCTACTGGTTTCTGATCACCAACTTGATTGGGACATAGCATGCAGTACATCTGTCTGTTGCTTAATAATGAGTTGCTTTTTGGCAAATGGGAACACCATAACAATTTTAAAGATAAGATAATGAAAAGAGATATATAAAACATAGATAATGAGACTAATATTATGTAGAATAACATGTCTTCTTGTATTAGGAAAGTGGTTAAAGATATACTAGAAGAATCTAAAGGTTGTAGATTAGACGGTAAGGAGAGTTTGTGGTGGAATGAGGGTGTGCAAAAGGTTATTGGAGAGAAGAAAACTTTATATAAAGAGTAGTAAAAGTGTAAGAGTAGAAAAACTTAGAAAAATATAAATTAGTAAGGAAGTAGAAAGAGTGATTAGTGAGAATAAATACAAAGGTTATGAAATTTTTTATAAGAAGTTAGAATCTAAGGAGGGAGAGAAAGATATATATAAGCTTGCTAAGATTAGAGAAAGGAAGAGTAGAGATTTTGGGTAATATTAGGTGTATTAAAAGTGAGGATCATAGAGTTCTAGTGACCAACAGGAAAATAAAAAAGAGGTGGATGGGTTACTTTTATCAATTGTTTACTAGTAATCAAATAAGTGAGCAAAATAGAGATTTTGACCATATAGTGAATGATAAGAACTGTAGATATTATCGTAAAATTAGGATTAGCGAGGTTAAAGATGCTCTAAAGAAAATAAAAAATGGACGAGCCATAGGACTGAACGATATCCCTGTTGAAGTTTAAAAAAATCTTGGAGATATAAGCTTAGGATAGTTAACTAAATTATTTAATAAGATTATCGAGATGAAAAGAATGACGGATTAGTGGAGGATTAGTATTTTGATACTGATATATAAGAATAAATGGTCAAATTATCGAGGTATAAAACTCATGAGTCATACTATAAAACTTTGGGAGGGTAATTGAGCAAAGACTAAGAAAAGAGATATGTATATCTAAAATCAATTTGGTTTTATACCTTGGAGGTCAACTATGGAACCTATACATATTTTGAGACGTTAATTAAGAGATATAGAGAGAAGAGAAAGAATCTACATATGATTTTTATCGATCTAGAAAAAGCCTATGATAGAGTACCTAAGGAGGTAATGTGGTGGGTGTTAGAAAAAAAATATGTATCTAGTATATATATTAATGTGATTAAAGATATATATGATAAAGTAACAACTAGAGTAAAAACTAATGAATGAGAGACTAAATCATTTCCTATTACCATAGGTTTACACTAAGGGTCAGCTTTAAATCCTTATCTTTTTTTATTAGTTATGGACCAACTTACTAAGCACATTCAGGATAAAATTCTATGGTGTATATTATTTGCTGATGATATAGTATTAGTTGATGAAACTAGAAGAGGTATTATTTCTAAAGTAGAAAGATGGAGACAAGCTCTTGAGTCTAAAGATTTTAGAATTAGTAGAACAAAAACAGAATATATGAAATGTATTTTTAGTAAAAGTAAGAAAGAAAGAGAGCCTATGGTACATATTGATGGTCAAAAAATATCTAAAACTAATCATTTTCGCTATTTAGATCATTAGGCATGATAGTGAGATAAATGATGATGTTGTGTATTGAATTAAATCGGGATGGTTAAAATGGAGGAGTGCTTCGGGAGTCTTATGTGATCGTAGAATACCAATGAAAACTAAAGAAAAAAATTTATAGGACAGTTATAAGACCAACTATGTTTTATGGGTCAGAATATTGGGTAATTAAAAAAATAATATGTTTAAAAAATGAGTATAGCAGAAATAAGAATGTTACGATGGTCTTATTGGTATCCATTAAAAGAAGGATAAGAAATGAGTGCATCTATAGTAAATTAGAGGTTGTGCCTATTGAGTATAATATAAGAGATAATAGATTAAGATGGTTTGATCATGTACAAAGGAGACCTCTTAGTGCACCGATTAGGAAAATGATAATATTAGAGTTAATAGGGCTAGGAGATTTAGAGGTTGACCTAGAATGACTTGGTCAGAAGCAATTAAGAATGATATGATTAAGACTAACGTAACGGAGAAAATGACCCGTAACAGAATGGAATGGAAAAATAAGATTCATGTAGTCGACCCCAAACATTTGGGATAAAGGCTTGGTTGTTGTTATTGTGTGTGTGTATATATAGACACACACACCCCTATTTGTCCCAAGCCAAGACAGAGGAGGAAATGGTCTTTTCCCATCCCATACTGAGTGTCTCAGTGAAAGTTTTTAAAAGCGAGACTCCAATTTTGAAATCAACTGTGAAAACATTTTTCTCTCAAGCTCTTTACTATCCCTTCCCCACACAATGCTTTATTTATAACAACCCTATAGCTAGCAAGATTTCTTTGCCCAAGCCAATTTATATTTGATTCTAGCTGCCCGTTCAAAGCTAAGCTTGCAAGAGTATTGCTTAACCAGTATCCTCACTAAAAATAAAAATTATACAATGAAAAAGGAGAGAAAAACTAATTATTTGCATAAAGCAAATTATTGGATATCTCGGTTCCTATTAATGCTACTTGAAGGACATCTAATCATATGAGATTTATGTCCGTTAAGAGTCTTCGTGAACTTTCAACAGAGAAAAATCTTCCTTTCCGCAATTGCATTTTAAAGAATGTAAACACGAACTTCAACATGTTTGATTCATTCAGGACATGCTTGATAATGCCTATAAGATTGCAGCTGATTCATCATATTACATTTTTGCAGACAGTAGAGGATACTGTGCTAGAAAAGATAACTAGCAAGAGAAAGGAGAGTTTGTGTTGGAAACTGTTGACCCTTTGAGTTATTTAGGCCACAATCTTTAGAGTGCTTTTTTTAGTAAATGGATGCTGAGAGTAAATTTCAAGACTAAGATGGTTTCTTTAGTTTCTCTTTAGGCATCATTTCTCCCGCTACCTCACAAAATTGGGCTGCTATAGAATGAAAAGATTTCTAGGCATGCATGTGTTTGTACAAGAGAGATTAGATTATTAATCATAGTAGAAATGCTTTAATTTATTTAGCTACTGTGTTATCATTCACTACAAAAAAAAGTTATAAATTATGATACATTTTTTTGTATTTACGCAACACATTTTTATGTCGCACAAATAGAGCGCGACACATATCAAAAGTGTGGTTAGAATATGTGTGGAGAGCGTTTTTCTATACATGTGAGAATGCGTCACAAAACTTACGACACATATATATGTCGAGAGTGATGACACATAGTTATATCTAGACCATAAAAATATAAAGAGTATCATCATTCAACACTATTACTTCCCAGAAGGTTAACTATTCTAGAATTACTCTCATCAAAGCACACTTAACTATGGAGTTTTTTTGGCTTATACACTATCATAAATCTGTAATCATCATCATAATTAAAATCTAAGATTTATTATTTAAGCATATTAATAAATCTTCTCAGAATCTATGTTGGGTTATTAGCCTTTTATAATTATATTTAATTGTATATTTAATGACACAAATATGTGCCTTGATTTGCTATACTTTTTACTTGTGTCATTATTGTTTAATCCTTTATAAATAAAATGATACTTTTATATGTGTTATAAAATAAGTGTGGATACATACATTTTTTATTGTAGTGATCAACTCTTCAAAAAATTATTCACTCGTCTGCTGTTTCATTGATAAGAAATTAGTCAGCATATGATTTTTATTGTTTTCTTGTGGCCTTAGAGTACTATCATGTGTCTTCAATTTCTATGCCCCAGTTATTGGCTTAATATTCAGCATATCAAGCACCCCAAAGACATGTTCTATCTCTAATAACAATTATCTTATAGATGTTTGTTATTGCAGCTTCTTCATCTTATGATTTACCAATTACATACATCCTATGTTCCCCAACTTGCATCGCATCAACCTTTGGATGCTCTGTCACCCTACTGTAAGTATTGGAAAAGTCCTTTTCCTTCAGAATTCTATTACTTGCTAAAGACTCTTGCGACATTGGGTAATACCCTTGCCAAAAAGTCTTGAAGGCCGAATATCATTTCGTGTCATATGAGACTAGAAATATTACTCCCCATTCTTTTTCCCCATACTCTTGAAGGCCTTTTTGTTCCCTTTTTGGTTCCAAGACAACTTTCAATTTTTCCTCTAAGGGCATGTTTGGAAACTTTGGATTATAATTTCCAGATGATTATAATCTAAGTGGATTATGATCCAGAATTTGTGGTAAATTTAGTGGATTATAATCTATTTTTAATAGTAGGGTGTTTTGTAAGTTGGTGGATTATAATCTATCATTATTGTCAAAATGGCCAAAAAGGACAACTCTAAATTTAAGCACAATTGGTTGGACTGAGATTGGGGATTTGAATATTGTGAAATGATGTGGGTAATATACGCCTTTTACACGGTCAAATCTTGTGGCCCATCTTATTTTTTGGTAAATCATAAGCTAAAATAAGTCACTTGCCAAGCATCTCAAATGTGGCTTATAATCCACTTTTGTGCCTTATAAGCCACTTGACGACTTGCCAAGCATCCTCTTAGTAATGTTATTGCAGCCCATTGGATTTTTCACCTGAACTTTCTTAGGAGGCAGCATATAAATTCCCGGACTGTATTTTCCTTGTAGAAAACTAATATGTTCCTTTTGTAACATATTTGTATGCATGTTACCATACTCTTTTCCTCTCCAATTTTTTTTCGTCCTTCACCCAAAAGAAATATAAAGAGGGGAAAAAGAAAATAAAATTAAACAAAACAAGAATATGCACACACTATGTCCACCAACACAGATTGAAGACGAGCAAAGAAAGTCGTAATATACATAATACATACAACTTAGCTGATACTCCATGAAGATGCGATTATTTGTGTGACATAAGTTGTATATGTACTCGTATTATATCTACTAATTTTTCAAGATAATTTATTTGTTCAGCATGCTTGCAATTGCCAACGTTAAGATGCCTGATCAGTGTTGAATATGTATATTTTTCTTTAAATATGTAAACATACCTTAACCTCTGAATTCACATTTAGCAGTTGCTGGTGCTCCTCTTTTGTCTTGTCATAGCGCTCAATTACTGACTTCATGCTGATATAGTAAGGAATTTTTTATGTCAGACATTCTGTAAGATAATGCATGGAAAATCAATTATGGCATATACTTATGATGATGATAATTAACAAAACCAAGTGGTCTACAGTTCTAAGACATCCTAGTCATGAAAGTATTTTCCATGTTATTTTTTTTCTGTTTTTTCTTTAAGTTTTCTAACATGGTTATATATATATGAAACAGATACTGCTCGACGATGAGATATCTATACAACATCAAATATCACTTACACGAGAACTGTTGACCTATTTGCTGCCGAAAGGAGTGGACTGAGGCTACAGAATCGTATAAACAAGCGAATTAAACTAAGTGATTTGCTTGCAAAGTTTTGGAGAGTTGTTTAATTCATCATTCTTTGCTCTCTGGAGCCACAGAGCTCGGGGTGGTGGTGGTTTTGTACGTGCTGGTGTTGCTACTTTGTATCTCGGTGACAAAGAATTTGTGTATTGATTATCTTATGATCCATGTATTGACATGTTTTGTAAGGTCTGGTCTCCTTTTCTCTCTCTTGAATGAAACAGAATGTGCATGCTCCATTTCCATGTGCGAAGAGGAAAATGCAGCATGCCTGGGGACTTCTCTCATCTTAATGGAGGACATTATCTTCAATGGATTTCTGATATCTCAGTGTCCATCTTCCATTTTGCCAATGTCAGTGTGAATAGATAGAGATAACTTGGACTTTGAAGTCCTCTCTATTTAATATTTGCATGAAGTTATACTTCATTAGCTTTTCAGTCCATCTCGAAATTTTCTACTACTTCACGGACTCCTCAATCTGCTCAAAATCCATAAGGGGAGAACCATCTCAAAATTTTCTATAACTTGATGGACTCTTCCATCTCCTCAATCCATAAGGGGAGCATTGGGGTTACAGTTAGCATTGGGGTTTCAGATTTGAGCCGTGGAAACGACCTCTAGTAGAAATGCAAGGTAAGGCTGCATACGATAGATTCGAAGTGGTTAGACCCCTTCTCAGATCCCGCGCATAGCAGGAGTTACCTGTTCCAGACTGCCCTTTTTTCATAGACTCCTCAATCTCCATTGTTAATAACCAAACGGATGTCCTTATATGAAGACTTCAGGACATTAGTTGCTTCTCTGTTGGATCCCTATGTAACTCTCCTATAGAATCTTATGCAAGCCATATCACTTACCATTTCATTTAAACTTAAAAATTTTCCACCCAGTCCAATATTTATATATGTGGACAAGCTCTTTAGTGGTTACAGGTTTCCACATTAAGGTATATTTGATGACTTGCAATGTTCAATATATCATACACAGGACATAATGAACATCTTATTAGGAGTGGCCAGCTCCTCAATTTTCATCACCCCACATTATGAGGAACAACAATTAAGCACATGATATAATGAGCAAAATTACCAAGAAGAAGACAAGATTTTTATTTGATTCAATCAACCAAATATAACATATACATCCTTGAAGTTGAAGGAGAGACTAAGTTATAAGAGCACTCTAGCTGAAAATCCCTGGATTCAAATTCGTAGTAGGAATCTGGACTCAATGAACATTGATCCCTCTACAATAGATAGGGGGAGGATGAATTAAAGAAGAATCTTTCTTTATGGAATGTTAGGGGGCTCAATAAGTCCTCTAAACAACATTTGGTAAACCTTTTCATATCTTAGTATCACTTACCTTTCATAGCACTTCTAGAAACAAAAATTAGAATAAGAAAATCCCTTAAGCCCCGTGCTTCTTTGAGCTCCGTGCACCCTTGAGCTCCGTGTTCCCTTGAGCTCCGTGCTCTCTTGGTTCTTTTCTCCTCTTGCCTATAAATAGAGGTAAGGAGAAGAGGAAGAGTGTGAGGAAAAATAAGTGGGAAATTCTTAAGTGAGTAAGAAACTTGAGAGGAAAAGAAAAGAGTGAGGAAGAGAGAGCTTGTAATAGTTTGGTATTCTCCTCATAGTGAAAACCTCTCCCGTGGACGTAGGCAAGTTTGCCGAACCACGTAAATCTGTTGTCTCGTCTTTTACTGTGTGTTGTCATAGCTTGTAGGTTCCCTCGACATTTCAGTCTTAGAACTGAGGAGAGGAAGAGTGTATATTTTACTTTGATGAAATATATCACTTTCGATTCTTGTTTCCTTTGAAAAATAAGAATTTCACTATCTATTCTAGTTTCTTTTGAGAAATAAGAATATAGAGGTTGACTTATGCTTTTGTGATAACAAAAACCAGGGCTATCTCTCAGGTGATATCGCTTCCGCGGCGTGAGGACGTGTCTCTGCGCCCAACATTTGGTATCATAGCCCATATTCAGATCGGCGGTGGTTGAGCTAGTGATCTGAGGTGGTGGTTGATTATTGTGTGGTGAACACAATGTATTTGTTAAAATTCCTAAGAGAAGCGGATTTACTAAAACAAGCGGAGAATGACGTCTACAAGTAAAACAGTTAAAGTTAGAAAATACATGATTGAAAAATTCAATGAGAAGAATGATTTTTCCTATTGGAGGATGCAGATGAAAAATTCATTGATTTCGCAAAAGTTGCACAAAGCTTTGGTGGGAGCACGAGCTGGATCTGGAAGCACGAGCGTCGATTATCCTTTGCCTTGAAAGGGATGTAGCTTTCTTGATGGACGGGGAGGAAATGGTTACGGGCGTGTGGTTAAAGTTAGAGAGCACTTTCTTGATGAAGAGTCTAACGAACCGGTTCTATTTAAAATCCAAATTATATACTTGTAAGATGGAGGAGGGTTCATCAATCCGGGAATACATCAACAAGTTTGATAGGATCTTATCGAATTTAAAAGATATTGAGGTGACAGTAGAAGACGAGGATCAGACACTTCTACTACTTCTATCTCTGCCGAAGTCTTATGAGAATCTGGTTCAAACACTGATGCTTGTGGGTGACAGTTTATCAATGGATGAGACTAGAACGGTGCTTCTAGCAGATGATATTCGAAAAATTACAACTAGTGATATGGCCACTGGTGGTAACAAAGAACAAGCGCAAGGGTTCTTCGCCAGAGGAAGGGGCAATGAGCGAGGAAAAGACAAGGGAGGAAAGTCTAGATCAAAATCAAGACCTCTTGCGGAAAGACCGTGTTTCAAATGCGGTGAGCTAGGGCATTTTAAAATCAATTGTCCTAATAAGAGAGTAGGTGGGAAGAAGAACAACAACAAGACTGAAAGACGATAAGGAAAGAATGTTATGTCGTCACGGGTGGTGAGGATACCTCCGGGAAGTGGATACTTGATTCTGGTTGCTCTTACCACATGTGTCCAAATAAGAAGTGGTTTACTACCTACAGGAGCATTGATGGTGGAACCGTATTGATGGGGAATAACCATGCTTGTAAAACGGTAGGGTTAGACGATATCAAGATCAAGATGTATGATGGAGTGATTCGAAACTTGATGGATGTAAGGCACATTCTCGATTTGCGGAAGAATCTTATCTCAGTTGGTGCTTTGGACTCCGGGGGTTGCAAGATTATAATAGAGAACAGAGTGAAGAGGGTTGTTCAGGGTTCCTTAGTAGCGATGAAGGGCATTCGTCACGGTAACCTATATACTTTCTTGGGTACGACGGTGATAGGAGATGCAGTAGTTGGAACTAATGAAAGTGGTGGAGACCCATGTGAGCACACACGGTTATGGCATAGGCTGCTTGGGCACATGTCAGAGAAGGGTCTGGATCTACTTAGTAAGGAGGGTTTGCTAAAGAATCTGAAGAAGCCTTGCATGGATTTTTGCTAGGACTGTGTGTATGGAAAGGCGCACAGGGTTCAATTTCTGAGAAGCAATCACAAGAGCATAGAGATTCTAGATTATGTACACACGGATGTTTGGGGTCCGGCTTCGACAACTTCTAAGGGTGGTTCCAGATATTTTATCTCATTCATAGATGATCATTCGAGATATGCTTGGATTTATTTTATGAAGCATAAAAATGAGGTATTTGAGACATTCAAGAAGTGGAAGGCGATGGTTGAGAACAGAACATGAAAGAAATTAAAGGCATTGAGATCTGATAACGGTACAGAGTATACAGATGGTGTCTTCAAGGAGTTCTGTGATCAGGAGGGGATTACCAGACACTGGACAGTTAGATCTACACTATAGTAAAATAGGGTCGCGGAGAGACTGAACCGAACACTACGGGAGAAAGCAGTGAGTATGCGATCTTATGCTGGTTTGGGTAAAGAATGGTGGGTAGAGTCGATTGCTACAGCTTGCTATATAGTGAATCGATCTTCATATTCGACATTGGACGGTGATACACCCTATCGGGTGTGGTCAAGGGAGCATGCAAATTATGAGAGGCTCCGAATCTTCGGGTGTACCACCTACTATCACGTCAACAAGGGAAAGCTTGACGCGAGGGCCAAGAAGACAATTTTCTTAGGGTATGCAAAGGGTGTAAAAGGCTATCGCCTTTGATGTACAAAAGATTTGAAGTTCGTGATCAGCAGGGATGTTACATTTGATGAGAAGTCCATGATTGCTAGGGTGCCCAAGGATGATGGTGTTGAGACTGTTGGGAATTCTAAGTCCCAGGTTATTGATATAGAACCTAAAGACCAACCAGGTTCTAGTCATGTTCAAGTAAAAAATAGCAGGAGGAGGTTCAGTAGGAGAATACACAGGCACTACAACAATAGCAGCTCGAGGATAGCTTGGCTTCCACTAGGCCAAGGCGGGTATACAAGCAGGTACAGAAGCTGGGGGCTGATCAACCCCTGAAGTACTATGGGCAGGTTAATTTGGTTGAGTACGCACTCTCGGTGGAGTAAGATGAGCCGGTCTCCTTCAAGGAAGCTATTCGGGATAGAAATAGAGAGAGTTGGTTGGCTACGATGGAGGAGGAGATGGAATCGCTCCGGAAGAACCAAACATGGGAGGTGGTCTCATTACCCGTAGAAAAGAAAGCTTTAGGTTGTAAGTGGTTGTATAAAAGAAAGGAAGATCCTTCAAGCTCGGTGGTACGAGGTACAAGGTGAGGCTAGTGGCTAAGGGGTTTGCACAAAGAGAGGGTGTGGATTACAATGAGATATTTTCTCCGGTGGTGAAACACACTTCTATTCAGGTGTTATTGAGTATTGTTGCTCATGGTGATCTTGAGCTGGAACAACTCAACATCAAAACGGCCTTCTTACATGAAGACTTGGATGAAGAGATCTATATACATCAACCTGAGGGTTACAAGGTTGAGGATAAGGAGAATCATGTATGTCGCTTGAGGAAGTCACTTTACGAATTGAAGCAATCTCCGTGACAGTGGTACAAGCGATTTGACTCCTTCATGCTAAAGCATGAGTTTTCCCGAAGCGACTATGATTGTTGTGTTTACATTCAAAAGCTTCGTGGATCTGATTATATCTATCTCCTTTTGTATATGGATGACATGCTTATTGCATCGAAGAACAAGGTGGAGATAGATAAGCTAAAATCTCAACTTAGCAAAGAGTTCGAGATGAAGGACATAGGTGCTGCAAAGAAAATACTGGGTATGGAGATTAGAAGGGAGCGGGCGAATCGGCGATTGTTCTTGAGTCAGAAGGGCTTCATAGAGCGGGTGATTGTGAGGTTCAGGATGCAAAGTGCAAAATCGATGGTGACCCCATTGGCTCCACACTTTAGGTTTTTAGGTAAACAATCTCCCACTACAGTGGAAGATAAGGCACGCATGGAGCGTATTCCCTATGCGAGTGCAGTTGGCAGTTTGATGTACGCAATGGTGTGTATACGTCCAGATATTTCACAGGCGGTTAGTGTGGTCAGCAGGTTCATGGCGAATCCAGGAAAGGCACACTGGGAAGTGGTGAAATGGATCCTGAGGTACTTGGAAGGTACTGCGGATACGGGTCTGTGTTTTGGTGGAGATACATGTCAGATCGACAGGTGTGGACTCTGACTATGCGGGCGATCTAGATAGACGGTGATCTACTACTGGTTATGTATTCAGGATACATGGAGCTCCAGTTAGTTTGCGATCGATGATGCAGGCTACAGTGGTTCTTTCTACAATAGAGGCCGAGTATATGGCTATGGCGGAGGGAGTGAAGGAAGCATTGTGGCTGTGGGGTCTTCTAGATGATTTGGGGATCGAGCAGGAAAACGTGAACTTGTGGTGCGACAGTCAAAATACGATTCACTTGGCGAAGAATCAAGTTCACCATGCTTGTACCAAGCATATCGACTTCAGATATCATTTTGTGCGGGATGTTATAGAGGAAGGAGATATTTCTCTCATGAAGGTGCATACGAATGAGAATCCCGCGGACATGTTAACCAAGGTGGTCACATGTAGCAAGTTCCAGCATTGCTTGGACTTACTTCATATCAACCCGTATTGAGTTGCCCAAAAGGGCATGGCTATGTGGGCGGTCCTGGTTTTGGCCTGGATCTCTCTGGTGAAGTTCGTGGTGTTATTCTGGTGTTCGTCCAAAATTTGAGGTTTATCAAATGATGTATGAGGTGAAGAATTGTGAATGTGGGGGGGGGGGG
>NC_033800.1:146143586-146181251 GCF_001876935.1 Asparagus officinalis | reverse complement strand
CCTTGAGCCCCGTGCACCCTTGAGCCCCATGCTTCTTTGAGTTCCGTGCACCCTTGAGCTCCGTGTTCCCTTGAACTCCGTGCTCTCTTGGTTCTTTTCTCCTCTTGCCTATAAATAAAGGTAAGGAGAAGAGGAAGAGTGTGGGGAAAAATAAGTGGGAAATTCTTAAGTGAGTGAGAAACTTGAGAGGAAAAGAAAAGAGTGAGGAAGAGAGAGCTTGTAATAGTTTGGTATTCTTCTCATAGTGAAAACCCCTCCCGTGGACGTAGACAAGTTTACCGAACCACGTAAATCTGTTGTCTTGTCTTTTACTGTGTGTTGCCATAGCTTGTAGGTTCCCTCGATATTTCAGTCTTAGAACTGATGAGAGGAAGAGTGTATATTTCACTCTGATGAAATATATCACTTTCGATTCTTGTTTCCTTTGAGAAATAAGAATTTCACTATCTATTCTAGTTTTCTTTGAGAAACAAGAATATAGAGGTTAACTTGTGCTTTTGTGATAACAAAAGCCAGGACTATCTCTCAGATGATATCGCTTCCGCAGCGTGAGGGCGTGTCTCTGCGCCCAACAGGTGCACATGTCAATAAATTTTCACATATGGACTCAGTGAACATTGATCCCTTTACAATAGATAGAGGGAGGAAAAATTAAAGATGAATCTTTCTTTTTGGAATGTTAGGAGGCTCAATAAGTACTCTAAACAACATTTGGTAAAGCTTTTCATATCTTAGTATCACTTACCTTTCGTAGCACTTCTAGAAACAAAAATTAATGTAAGAAAATTGCCTATTGTTGCTAAGAAAATAGCTAGCAACTGGATTTTTCTTTCAAATGCTGGATATGATAGAAAAACCAGAATTTTGATTATGTGGGATCCAAATATTCTGGACATCAACATTATTGGAATTTCTGCTCAGCAAATATCATGCACTGTCAAATCTTTAGATGGATGCTTTGATTGTGTCATATCTACAGTTTATGGATTTAACCATATGATAGCCAAGAAGGACTTATGGACAGAACTAAAGCTTATTCAAAATTCTATTGGAAGTGCACTTTGGCTCTTGAGTGGTGATTTTAATTCAGTTGTTACCAATGCTGAGAAATTAGGAGGTTCTATGCTCACGGGGGTTGATTTTGTTGACTTCAGAGATTTCATTCATGATTGTTTGCTCAATTATCTAAAAACTATTGGTTTCTTCTATACATGGAACAATAAGCAAGACTCAAAATCAAGGATTTGATGTAGGTTGGATAGAACCTTGGCAAATGATTCTTGGATGCATGTTTACAATTCAAGTCAGGTTGAATTCCTTCTTCCAAAATTTTCAGATCACTCTCCAGCTTTGGTTACTATTCTTGAAGACAAAGTGCATGGTAAAAGGCCTTTTAAATTCTTCAACATGTGTGTTTACGTCAGGAACAAGTTCTGTTGTAGAATTCATTATAACTGTTTATCGATTACAATGAATGCAAAAGAGTAAGCTTCGTACTTTGTAAAACTACTCTTTACAATAAAAAATTAAATTACAAGCTCCTTAGAAACAAACGTAGGATCGTTGTTTGAATCGCTGCTTGCGTGGGATCTTTACCTGTGCCGGGGGTGCGTTAGCCCGTGGACCACCGATTCACATATTCTGATTGAATCGTGAAGGTTTTGCTGTGCCGGGGGTGCGTTAGCCCGTGGACCACCGATTCACATATTCTGATTGAATCGTGAAGGTTTTGGAAATTCTTCATTCGTTTATCGAAGTAAGAATCTTTAAGCGAATATCTTATCGATGTAAGATGTTCACTCTTCCAAAGATCAAGTCAGAGCTTAGATCTTTGGGAATCGCCAAAAGCTTCTTGAAAATGTTTACGAAGAAAGAAGACTCTCTCTCTCTTCCTCAAAATAACTAAAAGCCCGAGTCTCTATGCTCCAATCTGCTCTCTGTCCTTTATTTCGTGTCTAGAGAGGTATTTATAGGGGTAGCAGTGCATAACAGTGAAAATGGGGGCGAGATAACTGACCAAACAAATGCTCTTTGGCCGCGTCAGTCAACACTGCCGCGGCTATTGGCACGGCAATGTGGGATGCCACGGCTAAAGGGGTAGTTACACACACGTTCCCTCGTACTTAAAACCGTTTTCCCATGACCTTTAACCACCTTTTTCTTGGTTTAACTGCTTGTCCACGTCAGCACACGTTCTATTTCTGATATGCCGCCACATGGGCTTCAAAAAATCATCGTATAACTGCTTTGTAACCGCCGCAGCACCCCTTATAATAGCCGTGCCACTATGTACTGACGCGCCTAAGGCGCACCACCATGAGCTGCCGCGTCTTAGCCGCGGTACCACCGTGCCTTAGCCGCGGCACCAGATACTGCCTGTTGGTGTGTACATTATTCTTCTATGTTTGTTTTGATTCCTTTGAATGATCCCCTCTGATTAAGAGAATGACGTTTATCGTCTTCTCTTTGCCTTGAGTAGTATTTGGATGTCTGTAAGTATTTTTTGACGCCTACAGATACCCCCTCCAAAGTATCTCAGACTCATTATTTTTTTAGAGAGGAGTCTGGGACACTTTGGATATGATGAGCTTTCTTCGCAATTTCTTCAGTACTTTGCTGAGGAAGTTGCCTAGAATGGTCTGTGAATGGCTTCAATTCTTGACTTCTTCATCTTTTAGTTTATTCAGTACTTTGTAGAATAGCTAAGATTCCTCCGGTGCTGCGTTTATCACGTGGCCGTTGTCGAAGTCTTGAATTAGAACTGCTGTTAAAGATTAGAGAAATAGTTTATACTCATATGCTCTGTTGGAGTGTTCGGGAAATAGTTAACCTCATATACCCGTTGGGAGGTTCAAGGAGATGCAGTTTATACTCATATACTCATCGGAGTGTTCGGAAAATAGTTTAACCTCATATACCTGTTGGGAGGTAATTAGGTTATCCCTAAGAATATTCTGAGTGATATTCTCCAAAAACTTCCTGTTGAGGGTACGGAAACAGTTTAGACTCGTGTACCTATTGGAGTATCTTGGTCTCTTTTTTGTTGGTAGAGATGAACCCGAAATCGGAGAGGAAGAATTTTATATTCTATCTCCTGGTCTCTTATTTGTTGGTAGAGATAAACCCAAAATCGGAGAGGAAAAATTTTATATTCTATCTCCTGGTTTTGTTGGTAGAGATAAACCCAAAATCGGAGAGGAAAAATTTTATATTCTATCTCCTGGTCTCTTGTTTGGTTGTGGAGATAAACCCAAAATTAGAGAGGAATAATTTTATATTCTATCTCCTGGTGCAAAAGAAACTCAAAATGGGATCTCCACTAAGAGAATCTAGATTTGTTTGAATAATCTTAACTGTCATAAGGTTTGACTATTCAACTCAAAAGGGGACCTTTCGTTCGTAAAATGAATCAAAAGGAGGTTTTGGCTGTGGTCCTAACTGTAGTAAGGTTTGACCAAGTAGGAGTTTTGAGACGATCCTAACCGTTTAGAGATTTGATCGTTCAATTTGTGGACCTCTCGTTCATGGAAGGAATCGAGAGGAGATTTTGGCTTTGGTCCTAACTGTAGGAAGGTTTGACCAAATGGGAATTCGAGACGATCCTAACTGTTTAAAGGTTTGATCGTTCAATTTGTGGACCTCTCATTCATGGAAGGAATCGAGAGGGGATTTTGGTTTTGGTCCTAACTGTTTAAAGGTTTGACCATGTGGGAGTTTGATACGATCCTAACTATTTAAAGGTTTAATTGCTCAATTTGTGAACCTCTCGTTCATGGAAGGAATCGAGAGGAGATTTTGGCTTTGGTCCTAACTGTTTAAAGGTTTGACCAAATAGGAGTTTTGAGACGATCCTAACTGTTTAAAGGTGTAGGCTGTCTAAAAATCACAATAGATAGCTTATCCTCCATCAAACACCGATGATGGAAGTTACAATCTGACGACTTCCAGAAGGCTACAATTTGAAGACTTTCACGTAGATCGCTGAAGGTTACAATCTGACGACCTTCACGACAACCGATGAGAGCTCTAGTTCAACAGCATTTATAATCAACATCGAGAGTTACAATCTGACGACTCTTATATTCTCAAGGAGCCAAGACGAAGATTACAAGACAATGATCTTTGCAACGCTATGACAAAAGAGATTACTTTGTGATAATCTCTTCAAGACAAGACGCGAAGGTCCTCCCCGTGTGTCAACATCAAAACACCGGGGTCGATCCCGCGTTACAACATCAAAACGCGAGGGTCGAACCCATGTTACAACATCAAAACGCTGGAGTCGATCCCGCGTTACAACATCAAAACGCGATGGTCGAACCTACGTTACAACATCAAAATGCGAGGGTCGAACCCACGTTACAACATCAAAACGCTGGAGTCGATCCCGCGTTACAACATCAAAACGCGAGGGTCGAACCCACGTTACAACATCAAAACGCCAGGGTCAAACCCGCGTTACAACATCAAAACGCTGGAGTCGGACCCGCGTTACAACAAGCGAAACGTGAGTGACCCTCGCGTTCTGGATGTTCAGTCAACACGCAACCTCGCGTCTCAATCCTAAGACGCGAGGTTAGGGTCCTGAATGCCAGGTTGGGCGTTTGACTCATTCAAATATGAGTCGAACGGTTTCAGAACCGTTTTCCCCACGATCTGAGGAAATCACGCCCACTTAGGAGCGGATTTAGAGGGCAGTTACACCCCCTTAATCCCCTATAAAAGCGAGTAAACTCAACTGAGTGCGAGGTGGGAATTTCTTGGCTCAGATCGACCACTGAAGGCTGGCATTTTTCGGATCTGGGACTTGGCAACAACAGGAGAAATCCTTGGGCGAGCTTTTGAGGAGATTAGCATCATCCTCTAACGAAGATCATCTTCAACTTCGACAACAGAGAGCTTTCATCCTTGGCTTGTCAACCGAACTTTCGGTTCAAATCAACTCTTTTACAGAGTTCTTCTAAACTCGTTCAGAGTTCTCAAACTTGCCACGCAAGTTCTCCACAGCGTCGAATCGTGAGGAGAAGACATCGTTCCAGTGAATTAAGATGTCAGATCGTCAACGGAGAGCAAACTCGACGCGAGCATTCGAGGGAGGCACTCCATCGCCACCAAGAAGAACCCAGTTTTAAACAAAGAAGAGAACCAAATTCGTTCTCTTTTCTTTTGTAATCAAATTGTAACCGGAATCAAAGAAATACAAGTCAATTTTCTTTTGTTCTCTTCTTTGCAATTTTTCCTACATACAAAAGGTTTGATAGTTCAATTTGTGGACCTCTCGTTCATAGGAGGAAACGAGAGGGGATTTTGGCTTTGGTCCTAACTGTTTAAAGGTTTGACTAAATGGGGGTTTGAGACGATCCTAACTGTTTAAAGGTTTGATCGTTTGTGGACCTCTCGTTCATGGAAGGAATTGAGAGGGGATTTTGGCTTTGGTCCTAACTGTTTAAAGGTTTGACCAAATGGGGGTTTGAGACGATCCTAACTGTTTAAAGGTTTGATCGTTTGTGGACCTTTCGTTCATGGAAGGAATCGAGAGGGGATTTTGACTTTGGTCCTAACTGTTTAAAGGTCTGACCAAATAGGGGTTTGAGACGATCTTAACTGTTTAAAGGTTTGATCATGTGGGAGTTTTGTGAGGGAAGATTGATCCAATGAAGTGATCGAATCTCATCTCAGCAAAAGCGTATTAGGAAATCACCGTGGGGATGTAGTGTTTAACACTTTGTTTGTAATGATCGGGTTATCCTTAAGAAAATTACATATAGCATTCTTCCGAGAACTTCCCGTTACATGAACCATCCACCCCCAGCTTTCCTTACGAAACTGGGTTTATCATTATATTCAGCTGCATGATCAAGTTATCCTTAAGAGTACCATGCATGGTGCTCTCCAGGAATTTCCCGTGAAAGAAAGGAAATAGTTTTGACTCATATATCTGTTGGAGTATCGAGGAGCAGTTTATACTCGTATACTCTTTGGAGTAAGGGGAAACAATTTATACTCGTGCACCCAATGGAGTAAGAGTCGTCTTTACTTGGCTTGTTTCGTCGTTATAACGCCGGAGTCAATTAAGGCTTGGATTTTGTTTTTGAGTCCGAAGCAAATCGCGGTGGAATGAAGAACCCTTCTGTGGTATGCACAGTAGTTTGGATCCGTAATCCTCTTAGCTCCCTCCTGATCTTTAATAGGTGGTTGCTCGATTTTGTCATTGGCGATGAGGTATATCAATATGGCTGGAGCTTCATCATTTTCGAAAGAATACTCTTTTGGAAACTTCGGATCGAGAGTCACATTCCCAGCGATTGCAGATATCGTCGGTCGGCTTCTCTCAGCTTTCTTTCTTTTAAGAAAGTGTTCAGCTTGTTCACCGCGTACTTTCAAATCTTTCCAAGTTTTGGATGGTACGACCCCCAGGGCTTCCAGGACATCGATAGAGAAATTATTGTAGCATGTTTGCAGGATAAATTCCTCTGTAATAGGATCTCTGCAATTCATTGCTTTGTTACGGAAGCGTTTGACAAAATTGTCGACTGACTCTCCGTCTTTTTGCTTCTCATCCAAAAGGGTTCCGATTGACACTTCGGTGTCATCATCAAAGAAATTGCTGAGGAATAAACTTTCCATGTCATCCCAGCAATTGATGCTCCCTGGCTTGAGATGTTGGTACTAATCGAAGGTGGGCCCACGAAGGGTGCCAATGAATGACCGGACCATTAAAGCCTCGTTTCCAGAGATAATGCCCAAATGAGACTTGAAATAAATCAAGTGCTGAGTAGGCGAGCTTTTTCCGTCAAACGGTGTGAAGTTAATCAGATTGAATTTTGCCGGGTACTGTATTGAATCCCATTCTCTTGGATAGGGACATGGAATACCCGTCTTTTTCACTTCTTGACCCGTCATCAAAGCGTTGATTTTGTTCTCAAGCTCTTTTATTTTCTTGTCCTCATCTTCATCTCTCTTTGAGTGATATTGAGGAGAAATAATTAGGCCACCCCCAGTATTATTAAAAGGTACAATTGAACTACCCCCAATATCATTGTTGGGAGGATCCGTTGAACCACCCCCAATATTATCGTTATTAGGAGGTGCATCAGCAAAGATGACTTCATCCACTTCCGGATCACTGTCATCTGCAATATTTTGAGTGCGGCGGCTGGATTCAGCTCGCTGACTGGACTCAGGAAGTTGAGACCGTTGAGCTAGTAATTCTCTCATTTGTTGGATAGCCAACTCCACTCCATCTTCATCTCAGCTCTAACTTCTTCACGTTATTTGGCTAGAGCTTCTTAAAGTATTTGAGCGAACTGATCAGAGGTGATCGTGAGTATTTCTCTGGTTTGCCCTGTGCTAGATATTGTATCATCCGAAGCGATCGCAGAACAAGTGTCCGAGAGCTCATCTTCTGATGAAATTCTTTCATGCATTCTCTTGTAGTCTCTATGTCTGACGGCTCTTAACTGGAGTCGAGACATCCGTTGAGCAATTCTTGAGTTAACTTTTCCTCCCGGTGAAAAGTCAGGATTTGATTCACTTAAATGCCATTTAGATTTTCCTTTATCAGTCATATTGATGGTGACTTCAGGGAATTCATCCTCTTGAACAGCAAGCTTCTTGCAGAAATGTCTCGGCTTGGGCTTTGACATTTTGGTGAAAAGTCTCTGGAACATTGGGACTCTTTGCGGGATGGCTCCTCGTTTGGAGTAGTCATATTCCGATAATACTGCTCCAATGAGTCGTGCACAGGAACAATGAGAGCTTATTTCTCGAATAATTCTCTTTCAAAATTTACTCACACCCCCAACTTGATAATACGATTCATCGGTATGATTGCCAAAAAATCGTATCGTCTGTTGGCATGACCTCCCAGGTATGACGATGTCTTTTGGTGAATGCGTCTTCTTCTGGGGGTGTAAAACCTTGTTGGCATTCTCAGGATAATTTATTACTGTTTTTGAGCGATCCAAGGTTATGTCGGGAGTCACACGTTTAGAACCACTCCCTTGCGGGTATGGAGTCTTAACGGGCTCCGAATGCTAATTTTGCATAACTCCAGACATTGGAATCCAAACTTTACAGAGTTTTAGCGGTTCTTTGGCCACCGTTTCCTTCTTCCTTTCTCATCTTTGTTGTAAGAGAGCACGAGCATGAGCAGCGTTTGCACGACGTTTTAGTATGCGTTCTTTGAGGGTCGAGCGAGCTATTTTGACAATAGTCCATTCCTCCGTTGTTAGTTTAGCAGAGATATGAGTGGTTGGTCGTTGAGACAACTGAACCACTCGATGCCTCCTCAACTCTAGGTCCGCGTAGCAGTGAACCCCGTCGGTTTGTTCCAAGGCCTTAACCATTTGACGAGCGCGGCGTTGGCGTCGCCTCTGACGAGCCCTCTTCGTCAGAGTTGGCGAACTTCAATCGAACGACTCCTTAATTAGGGTGGAATCATTGTGAGCAGAGCTTCCTGCTTTAGGGGTCGCTGGGATAATGTTGCGAGGGGAGGCCTCGGCAACGATTGGGTGAGAGTCTTCACTTTGTGCCTTCTTTGGCATGTAAGTCTTCTTCAATGGTGAGATCATCTTGTACTCGCGAGACAATGAAGATCTTGAAGAGGATGATGAGAGATATTCCTCAAACTTGGTTTGGTCGAATTCGTATTCGACCATGGATTCAACTGGAATCTTGATCGGCTGCGACACGACGGTCTCGACAGCGAGACCGTTGGCTCCCACTGTGGTCGCCAGTTTGTTTGCGTCAGGAATAAGTTCTGTTGTAGAATTCATTATAACTGTTTATCGATTACAATGAATGCAAAAGAGTAAGCTTCGTACTTTGTAAAACTACTCTTTACAACAAAAAATCAAATTACAAGCTCCTTAGAAACAAACGCAGGATCGTTGTTTGGATCGCTGCTTGCGTGAGATCTTTGCCTGTGCCGGGGGTGCGTTAGCCCGTGGACCACCCATTCACAGATTCTGATTGAATCGTGAAGGTTTTGGAAATTCTTCCTTCGTTTATCGAAGTAAGAATCTTTAAGCGAATATCTTATCGATGTAAGATGTTCACTCTTCTAAAGATCAAGTCAGAGCTTAGATCTTTGGAAATCGCCAAAAGCTTCTTGAAAATATTTACGAAGAATGAAGACTCTCTCTCTCTCTTCCTCAAAATCACTAAAAGCCCGAGTCTTTATGCTCCAATCTGTTCTCTGTCCTTTATTTCGTGTCTAGGGAGGTATTTATAGGGGTAGCAGTGCATAACAGTGGAAATGGGGGCGAGATAACTGACCAAACAAATGCTCTTTGGTCGCGTCAGTCAACACTACCGCGACTATTGGCGTGGCAATGTGGGCTGCCGCGGCTAAAGGGGCAGTTACACCCACGTTCCTTCGTGCTTGAAATCGTTCTCCCACGACCTTTAACCACCTTTTTCGTGGTTTAACTGCTTGTCCACGTCAGCACACGTTCTATTTCTGATATGCCGCCACATGGGCTTTAAAAAATCATCGTATAACTGCTTTGTAACCGCCGCAGCACCCCTTATAATAGTCGCGCCACTATGTACTGCCGCGCCTAAGGCGCGCCACCATAGGCTGCCGCGCCTTAAGCCGCGGTACCAGATACTACCGCGCCTTAGCCGCGGCACCAGATACTGCCTGTTGGTGTGTACATTATTCTTCCATGTTTGTTTCGATTCCTTTGAATGACCCCCTCTGATTAAGAGAATGGCGTTTATCGTCTTCTCTTTGCCTTTAGTAGTATTTGGATGTCTGTAAGTATTTTTTGACGCCTACAGATACCCCCTCTAAAGTATCTCAGACTCATTATTTTTTTAGAGAGGAGTCTGGGACACTTTGGATATGATGAGCTTTCTTCGCAATTTCTTCAGTGCTTTGCTGAGGAAGTTGCCTAGAATGGTCTGTGAATGGCTTCAATTCTTGACTTCTTCATCTTTTAGTCTATTCAGTACTTTGTAGAATAGCTAAGATTCCTCCGGTGCTGCGTTTATCACGTGGCCGTTGTCGAAGTCTTGAATTAGAACTGTTGTTGAAGATTAGAGAAATAGTTTATACTCATATGCTTTGTTGGAGTGTTCGGGAAATAGTTAACCTCATATACCCATTCGGAGGTTCAAGGAGATGCAGTTTATACTCATATACTCATCGGAGTGTTCGGGAAATAGTTTAACCTCATATACCCGTTGGGAGGTAATCAGGTTATCCCTAAGAATATTCTGAGTGATATTCTCCAAAAACTTCCTGTTGAGGGTAGGGAAACAGTTTAGACTCTCTCTTGTTTGTTGGTAGAGATGAACCCAAAATCGGAGAGGAAGAATTTTATATTCTATCTCCTGGTCTCTTGTTTGTTGGTAGAGATAAACCTAAAATCGGAGAGGAAGAATTTTATATTCTATCTCCTGGTCTCTTGTTTGGTTGTAGAGATAAACCCAAAATTAGAGAGGAAGAATTTTATATTCTATCTCCTGGTGCAAAAGAAACTCAAAATGGAATCTCCACTTAGAGAATCTAGATTTGTTTGAATAATCCTAACTGTCATAAGGTTTTACTATTCAACTCAAAAGGGGACCTTTCGTTCGCAAAATGAATCAAAAGGAGGTTTTGGCTGTGGTCCTAACTGTAGTAAGGTTTGACCAAGTGGGAGTTTTGAGACGATCCTAACCTAACTGTAGTAAGGTTTGACCAAGTGGGAGTTTTGAGACGATCCTAACCGTTTAAAGATTTGATCGTTTAATTTATGGACCTCTCGTTCATGGAAGGAATCGAGAGGAGATTTTGGCTTTGGTCCTAACTGTAGAAAGGTTTGACCAAATAGGAATTCGAGATGATCCTAACTGTTTAAAGGTTTGATCGTTCAATTTGTGGACCTCTCATTCATGGAAAGAATCGAGAGGGGACCTCTCATTCATGGAAAGAATCGAGAGGGGATTTTGGCTTTGGTCCTAACTGTTTAAAGGTTTGACCATGTGGGAGTTTGATACGATCCTAACTGTTTAAAGGTTTGATCGTTCAATTTGTGGACCTCTCGTTCATGGAACGAATCGAGAGGGGATTTTGGCTTTGGTCCTAACTGTTTAAAGGTTTGACCATGTGGGAGTTTGATACGATCCTAACTGTTTAAAGGTTTAATCGCTTAATTTGTGAACCTCTCGTTCATGGAAGGAATCGAGAGGAGATTTTGGCTTTGGTCGTAACTGTTTAAAGGTTTGACCAAATAGGAGTTTTGAGACGATCCTAACTGTTTAAAGGTTTGATCGTTTAATTTGTAGACCTCTCGTTCATAGGAGGAAACGAGAGGGGATTTTGGCTTTGGTCCTAACTGTTTAAAGGTTTGACCAAATGGGGGTTTGAGATGATCCTAACTGTTTAAAGGTTTGATCATTTGTGGACCTCTCGTTCATGGAAGGAATCGAGAGGGGATTTTGGCTTTGGTCCTAATTGTTTAAAGGTTTGACCAAATAGGGGTTTAAGACGATCCTAACTGTTTAAAGGTTTGATCGTTTGTGGACCTTTCCTTCATGTTCGTTCATGGAAGGAATCGAGAGGGGATTTTGACTTTGGTCCTAACTGTTTAAAGGTCTGACCAAATAGGGGTTTGAGACGATCTTAACTGTTTAAAGGTTTGATCGTGTGGGAGTTTTGTGAGGGAAGATTGATCCAACGAAGTGATCGAATCTCATCTTAGCAAAAGCGTATTAGGAAATCACCGTGGGGATGTAGTGTTTATCACTTTGTTTGTAATGATCGGGTTATCCCTAAGAAAATTACATATAGCATTCTTCCGAGAACTTCCCATTACATGAACCATCCACTCCTAGCTTTCCTTACGAAACTGGGTTTATCATTATATTCAGCTGCATGATCGGGTTATCCTTAAGAGTACCATGCATGGTGCTCTCCAGGAATTTCCTGTGAAAGAAAGGAAATAGTTTTGACTCATATACCTGTTGGAGTATCGAGGAGCAATTTATACTCGTATACTCTTTGGAGTGAGGGGAAACAATTTATACTCGTGCACCCAATGGAGTAAGAGTCGTTTTACTTGGCTTGTTTCGCCGTTATGACGCCGGAGTCAATTAAAGCTTGGATTTTGTTTTTGAGTCTGAAGCAAATCTCGGTTGGATGAAGAACCCTTCTGTGGTACGCACAGTAGTTTGGATCCGTAATTCTCTTAGCTCCCTCCTAATCTTTAATAGGTGGTAGCTCGATTTTATCATTGGCGAGGAGGTATTTCAATATGGCTGGAGCTTCATCATTTTCGAAAGAATACTCCTTTGGAAACTTCGGATTGAGAGTCGCATTCCCAGCGATTGCAGATGTCTTCGGTCGGTTTCTCTCAGCTTTCTTTCTTTTAAGAAAGTGTTCAGCTTGTTCACCGCGTACTTTCAAATCTTTCCAAGTTTTGGATGGTACGACCCCCAGGGCTTCCAGGACATTGATGGAGAAATTATTGTGGCATGTTTACAGGATAAATTCCTCTGTAATAGGATCTCTACAATTCATTGCTTTGTTACGGAAGCGTTTGAAAAAATTGTCGACTGACTCTCCGTCTTTTTGCTTCTCATCCAAAACGATTCCGATTGACACTTCGGTGTCATTATCGAAGAAATTGCTGAGGAAAAAACTTTCCATGTCATCCTAGCAATTGATGCTCCCTGGCTTGAGACGTCGGTACCAATCGAAGGCGGGCCCACGAAGGGTGCCAACGAATGACCGGACCATTAAAGCCTCGTTTCTAGAGATCATGCCCAAATGAGACTTGAAATAAATCAAGTGCTGAGTAGGTGAGCTTTTCCCGTCAAACGGTGTGAAGTTAATCAGATTGAATTTTGCCGGGTACTGTATTGAATCTCATTCTCTTGGATAGGGACATGGAATACCCGTCTTTTTCACTTCTTGAGCCGTCATCAAAGCGTTGATTTTGTTCTCAAGCTCTTTCATTTTCTTGTCCTCATCTTCATCTCTCTTTGAGTGATATTGAGGAGAAATAATTGGGCCACCCCCAGTATCATTAAGAGGTGCAATTGAACTACCCCCAATATCGTTGTTGGGAGGATCTGTTGAACCACCCCCAGTATTATCGTTATTAGGAGGTGCATCAGCAAAGATGACTTCATCCACTTCCGGATCACTGTCATCTGCAATATTTTGAGTGCGGCGGCTGGATTCAGCTCGCTGACTGGACTCAGGAAGTTGAGACCGTTGAGCTAGTAATTCTCTCATTTGTTGGATAGCCAACTCCATCTCCATCTTCATCTCAGCTCTAATTTTTTCACGTTGTTTGGCTAGAGCTTCTTGAAGTATTTGAGCGAACTAATCAGAGGTGATCGTGAGTACTTCTCTGGTTTGCCCTGTGCTAGATATTGTATCATCCGAAGCGATCGCAGAACAAGTGTCCGAGAGCTCATCCTCTGATGACATTCTTTCATGCATTCTCTTGTAGTCTCTACGTCTGACGGCTCTTAACTGGAGTCGAGACATCCATTGAACAATTCTTGAGTTAACTTTTCCTCCCGGTGAAAAGTCGGGATTTGATTCACTTGAATGCCATTTAGATTTTCCTTTATCAGTCATATTGATGGTGACTTCAGGGAATTCATCATCTTGAACAGCAAGCTTCTTGCAGAAATGTCTCGGCTTGGGCTTTGACATTTTGGTGAAAAGTCTCTGGAACATTGGGACTCTTTGCGGGATGGCTCCTCGTTTGGAGTAGTCATATTCCGATAATACTGCTCTAATGAGTCGTGCACAGGAACAATGAGAGATTATTTCTCGAATAATTCTCTTTCAAAATTTACTCACACCCCCAACTTGATAATACGATTCATCGGTATGATTGCCAAAAAATCGTATCGTCTATTGCCATGACCTCCCAGGTATGACGATGTCTTTTGGTGAATGCGTCTTTTTCTGGGGGTGTAAAATCTTGTTGGCATTCTCAGGACAATTTATTACTGTCATTGAGCGATTCAAGGTTATGTCGGGAGTCACACGTTTAGAACCACTCCCTTGCGGGTATAGAGTCTTAACGGGCTTCGAATACTGATTTTGCATAACTCCAGACTTTAGAATCTAAACTTTACAGAGTTTTGGCGGTTCTTTGGCCACCGTTTCCTTCTTCCTTTCTCGTCTTTGTTGTAAGAGAGCACGGACATGAGCAACGTTTGCACGACGTTTTTGGATGCGTTCTTTGAGGGTCGAGCGAGCCCTTTTGACAATAGTCCATTCCTCCATCGTTAGTTTAGCAGAGATATGAGTGGTTGGTCATTGAGATAACTGAACCACTCAATGCCTCCTCGACTCTAGGTCCGCGTAGCAGTGAACCCCGTCGGTTTGTTCCAAGGCCTTAGCCATTTGACGAGCGCGGCGTTGGCGTCGCCTCTGACGAGCCCTCTTCGTCAGAGTTGGCGAACTTCGATCGAACGACTCCTTAATTAGGGTGGAATCATTGTGAGCAGAGCTTCCGGCTTTGGGGGTCGCCGGGATAATGTTGCGAGGGGAGGCCTCGGCAACGATTGGGTGAGAGTCTTTACTTTGTGCCTTCTTTGGCATGTAAGTCTTCTTTAATGGTGAGATCCTCTTGTACTCGCGAGACAATGAAGATATTGAAGAGGATGATGAGAGATATTCCTCAAACTTGGTTTGGTCGAACTCGTATTTGACCGTGGATTCAGCTAGAATCTTGATCGGCTGCGACACGACGGTCTCGATAGCGAGACCGTTGGCTCCCACTGTGGTTGCCAGTTTGTTTGCGTCAGGAACAAGTTCTGTTATAGAATTCATTATAACTGTTTATCGATTACAATGAATGCAAAAGAGTAAGCTTCGTACTTTGTAAAATTACTCTTTACAACAAAAAATCAAATTACAAGCTCCTTAGAAACAAACGCAGGATCGTTGTTTGGATCGCTGCTTGCGTGAGATATTTGCCTGTGCCGGGGGTGCGTTAGCCCGTGGACCACCGATTCACAGATTCTGATTGAATCGTGAAGGTTTTGGAAATTCTTCCTTCGTTTATCGAAGTAAGAATCTTTAAGCGAATATCTTATCGATGTAAGATGTTCACTCTTCCAAAGATCAAGTCAGAGCTTAGATTTTTGGGAATCGCCAAAAGCTTCTTGAAAATGTTTATGAAGAATGAAGACTCTCTCTCTCTTCCTAAAAATCACTAAAAGCCCGAGTCTCTATGCTCCAATCTGCTCTCTGTCCTTTATTTCGTGTCTAGGGAGGTATTTATAGGGGTAGCAGTGCATAACAGTGGAAATAGGGGCGAGATAACTGACCAAACAAATGCTCTTTGGCTGTGTCAGTCAACACTGCCGCGGCTATTGGCGCGGTAATGTGGGCTACCGCGGCTAAAGGGGCAGTTACATCCACGTTCCCTCGTGCTTGAAACCGTTCTCCCACGACCTTTAACCACTTTTTTCGTGGTTTAACTGCTTGTCCACGTCAGCACACGTTCTATTTCTGATATGCCGCCACATGGGCTTCAAAAAATCATCGTATAACTGCTTTGTAACCGCCGCAGCACCCCTTATAATAGCCGCGCCACTATGTACTGACGCGCCTAAGGCGCGCCACCACCAGATACTGCCGCGCCTTAGCCACAGCACCAGATACTACCTATTGGTGTGTATATTATTCTTCCATGTTTGTTTCGATTCCTTTGAATGATCCCTTCTGATTAAGAGAATGACGTTTATCGTCTTCTCTTTTCTTTGAGTAGTATTTGGATGTCTGTAAGTATTTTTTGACGCCTACAATGTGGACAAAACATGATAGTTTCTTAGCAACAGTAGCTAGCATATGGCAAACTGACATTACAAGTTTTCATATGTACTCAGTTTGTACAAAATTAAAAAAATCTGAGAGAAGTTCTTAAGGATATGAACAAGAGACATTTCCACAACATCAATGAACAGGTCCTAAGAGCTAGGCATGCTTTAGAAGATATTCAAAAGAATCTCCAGCTTGATCATCTTAGTCATTCTCTCATCAAAAATGAAAGGGAATGCTTGGCTGTATATAATAAGCTGCTTGAATGTGAAATATCCTTTTATCAACAGAAAGCCAGAATTGCCTGGAGCTTAAAAGGAGATAGATGCACATATTTTTTCCATTCTGTCATAAAAATCCATAGACATCACAACAATGTGAGGGTCCTATACAATGATACTGGAGACAGAATTATTGATAATGATGAAATTGCAAAAGAATTTGTTTCATATTATAAGAATCTTATGGGGAAGGCAACTACTACAAATGTTCCTGATACTATCATCATCCAATTTGGCCCGTGTCTATATAGTGATCAAGCCAGTTTACTCTCCAAACCTGTAACCAAAGATGAAATCAGAGATGCTATTTTTTCAATGTCAGATAACAAGGCTCCTGGCCCTGATGGGTATGGTGACCCTTTCTTCAAATTTACATGGCCGATTGTAAGGGATGAGATTACACTAGCCATTGAAGAATTCTTCAACTTAGGCAAGCTGTTGGGTGTGGTAAATTCCACCTCAATTACACTAATCCCCGAGGTGATATGTCCTAAAACTCTTGCTGACTTTAGACCCATTTCCTGCTGCAATTGCCTATTTATTTCCAAAATCTTGGCAAATAGGATAAAATCAGTATTGGTCATTTAGTGAATGATGCACAAAGTGCTTTTGTGAAGGGTAGACAAATTATAAGTAATATAATGTTAGCACATGAATTGGTCAAAGGATATGGAAGGAAGAATATATCTCCCAGAGTTACGTTAAATATGGACATCAAGAAAGCCTCTGACACTATCAGTTGGAGTTTTTTACAAAATATGCTCAAGGGGCTGAAGTTCCCGGATTTCATAATTGATAGGATTATGACTTGTGTGTCTAGTCCCAAATTCTTCATTTCTCTTAATGATTCTCTCCATGGATATTTTAAGGGGGAGAGGGGATTGAGACAAGGTTATCCTCTTTCTCCTTATCTTTTTATCTTAGGCATGGAATATCTATCGAGGAGTTTGGACATGCTTAAACATGACAGGTTGTTTAAATTTTACCACAAGTGTGGAAGATTAAAGCTTACCCACCTCATATTTGCTGATGATTTACTACTTTTTGGGAAGGGAGATGTATACTCTATTCAGAAACTGTACCAATGTGTTAATAATTTTGGTAAAATCACTGGACTTGAAGCAAATCAGGATAAATGTTCAATTTTCTTTGGTGGAGTTGATGATGCAGTCAAGACTGAAATTACAAATCTATTAGGATTCAAAGAAGGAAATTTTCCAATCAGATACTTAGGTGTCCCTCTCATTTGTATGAAACTATCATATATGGACTGCAATGCACTTATAAACAAAGTGTCTAACCAACTTTAGATTTGACTGAAACGTAAAAATCTTACCTATGTTGGTAGATTACAAGTCATCAGGAGTGTCATTCTGGGGGTGCAAGTTTATTGGACTTCAAATTATATCTTTCCTGTAAATGTTACCCGCAAGGTGGATGAAATGTGTAGGAACTTCCTTTGGGGTAAAACAAATTAAACTTCAAAAGCTCCTCTCGTTGCTTGGGAAACTATATGCCTAGGAAGAAAGAAGGGTGGTCTTGAGGTTTTTTCTGCCTATACATGGAATTTGGCTGCAGTTTTGAAAAACTTATGGTCCATTCATATAAATAAAGAATCTCTATGGATCAAATGGGTTCATGGGACTTACTTGAGACATAGGGACATCTGGCATGTGTGTGCAAGGAAGGAGTATTCTTGGATATGGAAACAAATATTGAAGAAGAGAGATAAAGCTGTGATGCATGCACTATGGAGGGATTAATAATCTAGTCTAGTTCATGTGCTCCTGTTTTGGTAATTCAAAAGCTCAATTATCAACTTTATACAATGCTTTTTTCCTTGTTATACATAGAGTTCCATGGCATGATACTGTATGGGAAAGGATGAGCTACCCAAACTTTCATTAGTTGGCTTGCTGTTCACAACCGACTGCTTATACAAGATAGATTGTTGAGGAGGGGAGTCATTAATACAAATGTATGCATCTTATGTTCTGGCAACAGCTTGGAAAATAGAAATCACTTGTTCTTATTGCAGTTTTTCAAGTGAGGTGTGGAATGACATCATGAACTAGCTTGAATTCACTTGGAAGTCCTACGATTGGAGACTTCTATTGAACTGGTTTTGTACAAGAGTGAGAGGGAAAGGATTCAAACAAGGGATCAAGCGCATGGCATTTTCAGCTATAATTTACAGGATTTAGGGAGAAAGAAATGCCAGGATCTTCCAACTTAAGAATAGAAGCGTGGAATGTTTGATCAAGGACATAAAGATGGATATACTGATCTCAAATCTGAATTCATCGATCTCAGCTGAAAAGAAAGCCTGGTTAATCTCATTGTAAATGCTCTGCTTTTGTTTACTTTTTTAGAGCTTTTGGTTACAAGTTTTTGATATATCAAAAAACAGTTTTGAGATCTTGATGTACAAAATTTTCTCATACTCGTTGATGAATAAAATCTTTTCATTGACCAAAAAGAAGTTATAAGAGCACCTACTTATTAGTCCTCTCTCGCTCTAAGAACGAGAGAAGTCCAACTCTCATTCTACTAATGAAAAATAAATTGTACAGGTGAAATACTCCATATTTAAAAAAATCTGTACAATTATTATTACATGCATCCAACATGAATACTCATGATCATTACACCAAACTCCAAGCCTCTTTGTTAACACATCAATACTACTAAGCACTAGATGTGTCTTCTTACACGAGCTCACAAAAAACAAACAAATAAATAAATAATAAAATAAACATTTTAAAAAATTCATCCTCATGGAGGGAATTGTAACTTAGTATAACTCTCATGGGTCAGATAAAGAGTGATAATTAACTAATTAACTAGTGCTTATTTATATTCATTTTGGATAAATTACATATGCATCAACTTGAATATTAATTACAAGCTCAACTAGCTTAATGTAGCTCAAAAAGAGCACCTTTTCGTTACCTTCCGCATATCTCTTAGCCTTCTTAAACATCTAGCCAAGTGTTACTAACTGGATACACCTTTCATCAAGATTAATTGTGATTAAGAACATGAACTTGGTGTTCATTTTAATTTTTATCTCCTTTAGGACAATATAAAGTGATGAGAAATTTAATTATCTCAAAAACTTGCTATAGGTTGAAATTTTTCATGGAAATGGATACACCTTGGAGCAAGAATAACTTAGGAGTAATGTAACAGAATGGACTTTTTGATCATGATTATATAAGTTTCTGGCCATTACTGATCATAATCACGATGCATGTCGACTATATATATTAAGAATAACCACTCCATTAAACTACTGTACATTATATATAAACGAATTATTAAGTACATGATGTGAATATATATTGGATTGTAGGCAGAGAATAGTTATCAACTCCAACACAAACAAAGCAGCTTCTTCAAGTTAATATCATGATCTGGTCTAGCGTTTAATCACTACATCGACTCGATCCTACAGCAAATAGTAGTACTATTTTCTGAACCATGGAAGGAAAAAGTTTACCAACCTTAAAAACTCTTGTTAGCAACTTCTCCCTTTTATTAGAAAGAGTATATATTTCTGCATGCTATTAATTAAAATAGGAGAAAACTTTCTAGATTTATCGAAATATCCTATAAGTTTATGGAACAACGGTGACTTCAATAATTGCATGAACCAATATATAGTAGATATATATATATATCATCTCACTCATTAATTTCTCATTAATTTAGATCGAGTAAGATATATATCAAGCTTGACCTGAGACTGTGAGAGGGAGGGAGGGTGGTGTGTGTGGGTGGGTGGGGGCGGGGGGCATCAGACGGAGATGTATATAGTAACCAAGAATTAATAATAAGAAAAAAATAGTGAGGGATGTTAATGGTTAAAGAAAAATAAACCTAGAAGCACGCATATAAAAGATCTACACTCAAGAAGCCAGAAATTTGTTATACAAAAAACAAACCTAAATCGCGCAACAAATAATAATCTGTTCAATACTAAAATTTCAACCATACTATAACATCTTGAATAAAGAACACACATAAAAAGAAACAAAACAAGCAAATTAACTATTATCTAGATGTACACAAAATCTTGAGGAAAGAGGAGATAAAATCACAAACAATTAACCGAACATATACAAAACTCTAGAGGAGCAAAGAGATAAAATCACACATATACCTTGAGCTTGAGTAATCATAAAGGCGACCGGTACTTGAAAATATGATGAGTCCAACCTCTGCATCACAAAGAATGGCGAGCTCCTTCGCCTTCTTTAGCAATCCATTCCTCCTCTTCGAAAAGGTCACTTGCCTACTAGTCGAGTTGTCGATCCTCCTTATCACAATCTTCCCCCTCCCCATTAGACCCAAAGCAAATTCAATCACAAGCGGCCAGTACAAAAACTAACAACACACCTACACATCAAAAGAGGGAGGAGGGGAGAAAATTAAGAAGAAGAAAGAAAGACAATAATCAAGATAATAATAGATGCAGAGATCAAAATCTAAGACAATAAGATTTAGGACTTGTTACTTTCTCCAAAGAAGATTTAGAACTAATTACCTTGCCAATGGAATAATGAATGCCTAGTTCTCTCTTTCTAGATTTAGATTTGGTGTTTACAAGCATATACATATATGCGAGCCAATATAAATAGAGAAAGAGATCATTAGATAATGGGGTTTAGGTCTAGTTACCTTGTTAATAAAAATGGTGGCCACAAATTAGTGGAATGCTTTGCAATCTCTTTCTAGATTTAGATAGATATTATTATAGTGCTTAAAAGAGGAAGGAGGGGGATAAGGGTTCACTTGCCCGGCCTACTAACTTCTTTTGCCCTTTTTATTATATTTTCCCACTCTTTTGGCCCTTCCTAATTTGCTCGGTCCTAGGATCAAATAATTCCAACCTAAGTATCAAGAGCACCCATGCGGACACCCACGGCTGAAACGTCCTTCCTTTTCACGGGTCCCATCTGTTAGAATAGAGGTGAGAATGTGGGTGTAAAACTAAAAAATAGTTTTGTAAAGGGTTGGTGATTAGTGTAATATAAAATTGTTTTAGTGCTTTTCTGACAGCACGGCTAGCCGTATAGATCGCCAACACGTGGACCAAAGATTACGTACGAATGAGCGTTCAACATCTCTATATTTGATTCTTCGTTTTTTTTTTTGTGGGGGAGGATTGAGGAACTCAGCAAGGAAAGACATGAGAATAGCAAATCCAATCATCTCTTGATTAACTTGATTAATTATTTGCAAGGTGGTTTAGTTTATGCTAGTTAACCATAGTGTACATGTGCATAGCTTATGTCACAAAGTTTAATTTAACTTACTTGAACATACACCAAATCTCTTGCTGATTATGGATTAGACTTGTGGCAAATAATATATATACGGATTTGCTACAGATAACCATAGTACAGTTAATTATTAAGTTTAGGTGTTTAGAATTTTCCTATAAGTGTCGACATCTTAATATATGTTTCTAATCTAACTCTTAATCTATTAATTTGTAGTATTAGATGTTCATGTCATTGATTTTTTTTGGTCAATGAAATGAAATTTTATTCATTTCCCAATTTGAAAGATTTTGAAGAACATCAATGTACCAGGAAACCTGGAAAATCAAAAGGAAAAATTACAAGTTCTCAAGTATCTCTTTCATATGTACATGTATACTCTCATTTTGAACCTTTGAAAAATCTGATTTGTGCTCAGAATAAACATTCGGCCAATCTATCCTTGATGAGGAGTCTTGAATGACAAGCTAGTCATAATATAAAAGAATGTTTAGGATATAGGAAACCATCCCAAACAGTTTTTGCCCAAGCAACTACATTAGTAGCTAGGCTGGACATGCATGTCATTGATTTAACAACAATGAAACTATCATACTCCATTTGTTGCCTCCCAACGAAGTAAACGAATAATCAAGAACAAGCAAATGAGAAAGGGATAAAAAAATGATAAATTACCACCTAGCTAGTACTTTCCTAGATATAAGTGCCAAAATAGTCCTTTTCCAAAAAATTTCCTTGAGAAAAGTCCCTTTCTATGGTTAATATATAATCGTTGTAGGTGCACGCTATGCTAGCGTTTTAATTAGCTGATAACTAGAGGAATATACATACTGCCATTTAAATGTCATAAAACAATGTTTCACCATTTTGTACATATTAAAATTTTGCTAGTCTTGCCAAGTCGTCATCATTTTTCTTTATTCGGTTCACTTTTCTTATTGCATGAGATGTTTCCATAAATTGTCACAAATATTTCATATGGCATCATATTTTTCTATAACTTTATTTTACACATAAACGAGCAAAATTGACCCGCACGTTACCACAGTATGATGTGGAAAAAAACCAAATGATTGTTTAAACATAGGGTTTAAAATAGGTCGTATGCATAGTTACTTCAGATAAATACATTGTAAGTTATATAGCAACTTACACCATACTGAGCTGTTGAAATACAAAATGAGTTTAATATTAATTATATAGAGTGACTTCAAAAATAATTATTTTGGTTTTAATAATGGCTATGGAAGAGAGTGGGTTCACGAATAAATAGGGGTAAGAGTTTGGGTTTATAGGGTAAGGCTTTTTAAAAATTGGTACTAATTGTAGGTAAGGCTTTTTAAAATTTGGTACTAATTGTAGGTAAGGCCTTTTAAAATTTGGTACAAATTGAAAGTTCAAAAAAATTGGATTAAAGTGTTAGGTGAATTATTTTGGATCTGTGTAATTTTAAAAGTAGATGGATTTAAAAATAAATGGGGATGAGACTTTGGGTTACATAATACAAAGGTTGATAAATTAAAAATAAATAGTGTAATTCTTTCTGGTTTTGTAGGGGGGGGGGGGGGAAAGCGTTCTATAGTACCCTTAATTTTTTATTTTATGAAATTTTATGCAAGTATGTGTTTTGTTCTAAAATGTTATTTGAAGTTTGTTGAGATAAAATTAAATTAGTTCTAGTATAAAAAAAGAACACCCTTTTTTTTTTTTGGCTCTTCTCTCTTTGAGTGTGCCTTGTCGCGTTGCCGTCGGCAAGCCCGTTCGACCGCCGACTGCCCCACGTCTCACCGCGCTGGGCCCAACATTCGCGCAGCGTCGTGGCGCGCCCCGACCTCCCGAGGCACCTACCGGTTCTCACCTGCCGGCTTACCGGCCGCGGTTCCGATCCAGTCCCGGCTGCCCGATATAGCGCAGGGCCGCGTCCGGGAGGCCTTGGCCTCACTACGGTCTTCACGACACGGGCCGAGGCTTGCACAGGATGGCCCTGGCAATGCCGCGAGCTCGGGCTCATTCGCCTGTATCCGTACTCCCGCGCACCGCGCGGCCCGTCGGTCACGGATGTGTATGGGCGCACCCGCGTAAGTATCGCATCGCGTGGCCGACTCCCCGTGTGCGCTTATGTCCGGCTGCCGGCTGGCCTTGCGCCACCACGGTATTGGTCTAAAGAAGACATGGGTTCACAGCCTCATATGGGACTTCAACATACTGTGCGGGGGATTGTGCGCCGGCGGAAGAGCTCTCTAGGGCACTCACGAACAATAACGTCGAAACTAAACACTAAACAATATGGGGCAACACCAGCCAATCACGAGCGAAGAACATAAGTACGGAGATTTACTGGTTCGTGCAACGTTGCACTACGTCCACGGCGGCAAGGAGGGGCGGAGATGTTTTACTCACTCTTACGAAGAAAATCAACAGGCGGACATACAAATAGGGTTACAACACTCTCTCAGACCAACACCCTAAAACAAAGCAATTGATCTCTAAAAGGCTCTGCTCCACAATTGGAGTGCAACAAATCCTCTTAGAGGCTGCCTCAAAAAATCGTCCTTCAGATCCCTAACAAATCACGGTTGTAGGATATATATAACTTACAAACGAAAACGGGCTCAAAAACCTGACAAGCTCCAGCCCAGCCATCATCGTCGCCGTCGACCGCCCGCGCGGCTCGACCGCGCAGGTCTTGGCGCCGCGACCGCACCCGTCGACCGAATCATCAAACCGAGCAGCAGAACAATCCTACAGTCATCTCGTGTCGACCGCTCCGCGTCCGGACGCCACAGATCCGCGTCGACCGCACCAGTCGACCGCCCCACCAGCTCTGATTCCCATCAGGATTCGCGTGCACGTTTTCGCGTCGACCGCCCTGCCCCCGTGTCTCGACGCCCAACTCGTCTGCTGATTTTTTTGCGGGGTTTCTGATAATTTCCTTCAATTCTTCCACTACTCGCGCGACATGCGTTTCCACCAAAACTGAGCCGACACCAAATCATCCAATAGTTCCTCAACAAGTCCAGGAACAATACTCGAGCTGAAACGCAATCTCCCCCCCATCTGAATCAACTGATCAAACCAGCTGCATCTGAAAGACTGCCTACGTATCCTCTTGCCCAAGGAATCAAGCCGAACGTAGTTCATCCAAATGGCCTCCAAAGGCCTCAGCATTGAAGGATGTTCAAAAGCTTCAAACAATGACCAAATTTCACACCTGAAACAACTTTGGTCAACATATCTGCAGGGTTGTCATTTGTGTGGACCTTCTCCAATATGACATCTCCATCATCCAAGACGTCCCGAACAAAGTGAAATCTGACGTCAATGTGCTTCGTGCGCGCATGATAAACCTGGTTCTTCGCCAAATAGATAGCCGACATACTATCACAATATATCTGAATAGTCTTATGAGCAATCCCCAAGTCCTCCAATAATCCACGCAACCATAAAAGCCTCCTTAATTGCTTCAGTAACTGCCATATACTCTGCCTCTGTAGTAGAGAGAGCTACTGTGGACTGAAGCGTGCAACGCCAACATACATGTGCACCTGCCAATGTAAAAGCGTAACCTGAAGTAGACCGGTGTTTGTCAAGATCTCCAGCATAGTCTGAATCCACATATCCAATACAAGCCTGCCCATCCTTCTCATCCTTCTGAAATACTAAACCAACATCCACGGTTCCTCGAACATACCGTAGAATCCACTTCACGGCCTCCCAGTGACCCTTCCCGGGGTCATGCATGTATCTCGATACCATGCTCACGGCCTGTGACAAATCTGGCCTCGTACACACCATCGCATACATCAAGCTACCTACTGCACTAGCATATGGGACCTTCGACATATAATCTCTGTCCTCAACTGAAACAGGTGACATCAACGCTGAAAGCTTGAAGTGGGGAGCCAATGGTGTGCTAACTGCTTTTGCATTGCCATCAAAGCTGAATTTCTTCAACATCTTCTGCAAGTAGCTCTTCTGTGTAAGCTTCAATTTCCCCTTCACCCTGTCTCGCTCGATCTCCATACCCAATATCTTCTTTGCCTCTCCAAGATCCTTCATCTCAAACTCGGATGATAACTCCTCTTTCAGCTTTCGAATAGCCGAAGAATTCCTGGAAGCAATAAGCATATCGTCAACATATAAAAGCAAATATATGAGCTCACCATCTTGTAGCTTGTGCATATAAACATATGGGTCATATGGGCTCCTCGTGTACCCTCGGCCAATCATAAAGCCGTCGAATCTCTTATACCACTGTCTTGGTGACTGCTTCAAACCATAAAGAGACTTCTTCAGCTTACAAACCAAATCTTCTTTTCCTGCAGCTTTGAAACCATGGGGTTGTGTCATGTAGATCTCCTCATCTAAATCTCCGTGTAGAAAAGCTGTCTTCACATCCATCTGGACCAAATCCAAATCCAACTGTGCCACCAACGCTAATAAAATCCGAATCGACGAATGCTTCACAACGGGTGAAAATACCTCGTTGTAATCAATGCCCTCAAGCTGTGCATATCCCTTGGCAACCAATCTGGCTTTGAACCGAATGTCTCCAATAGAAGATCCATCCTTCTTCGCATATACCCACTTGCAACCAATAGCTTTCTTACCCTTAGGTAGCTGTGCAAGTACCCAAGTATCGTTCTTCTGAAGAGACCGCATCTCCTCCTCCATAGCTTCCCTCCACCTGATCGAATCGGGGCTAGACTTTGCCTCCCTGAATGTGGCTGGAACCATATCGTCAACGACCTCCACTGATAATGCATATGCGACCAGGTCTATCTGCTGCAATGGACCTCTGAACATGACCCTGTTCATGAGTCCCATGATCCACTGTATCATGTATCTGCCCGGCTGTCATCTCATCTCCTTCCAGTGTCACCTCTGTAGGAGCCTCAATGGATACAGTGCTCTCTGGAGTGGGTGGAGTCACATCATCCTCCACCTGCTGTGATATTTCTCCTGTCTGGTCTCCCTCCACCTGCTGAGGGGCTTGAGGCCTCATCATATACGCCTCGTCAAATGTGACATCTCTGCTAATAACTATCTTCTTGTCCTGTGGATCCCATAACTTGAAGCCTTTGACTCCATCTCTAAATCCCACAAAGACTGCTTTCCTCGCTCTCGGATTTAATTTACCATCACTGACATGATAATAAGCTGGACACCCGAATATCCGAAGTGACTCATAGTCACTAGCGACCGAACCAAACCAACGCTCCAAAGGAGTATTCTCGTCTATCGCAGTGCACGACAACCTGTTCACGAGATGGCTCGCATAAACTACTACCTTAGCCCAAAAAGATCTAGGCAATCCACTCTGTGTCATCATACACCGCACATTCTCCAGCAAGGTACGGTTCAATCTCTCAGCCACCCCGTTCTGTTGCGGTGTCTCTCGAACTGTGAAGTGTCTTCTAATGCCGTGATCCCGGCAAAACTGCAGAAACGGATCACTCTTGTACTCTCCACCGTTATCTGAACGTAGAGTCTTAACCTTTCTACCTGTCTGTAGTTCTACTTTCTTCTTCCACTCCACAAAAATATCCAGGACCTGATGTTTATGCTTCATCGGGTATACCCAATTCCTCCTGGAATAATCATCAATGAAAGTGACAAAATAGTTGGCCCCACCATAAGATGTGTTCTTGGAAGGACCCCAAACATCTGTGTGAATATAATCCAATGTACCTCGGGTGTTATGAACAGCGGTGCCAAACTTCACTCTAGTCTTCTTCCCAAGTACACAATGCTCACACAATTCCATCTTGCAGGTCATAGCACCTTTTAATAGCCCCTGTTTAGCCAATGACTATAGGGACTTATCTCCTGTGTGTCCAAGTCTCATGTGCCATAAGGTGGTAGTGTCCTCCTCTGTAGTGATAGAAGCTGCCAGACCCCCTGTAACTGTCTTGCCCTTCAAGTAGTATAGGTAGTTTTCCCTGACACCTCGCATCACCACCATAGAACCCTTCGTGACCTTCACTGTAGCATCCTCTAAGATCACTCGATATCCTGCTGCCTCCAAAGTCCCAAGAGAAATGATGTTCTTCGTCAACTGCGGCACGAATCTCACTTCCTTTAATTTCCTCACTACACCATCATGCATCCTGATCCGGACTGAACCAATACCACCAATAGGACATACGTGGTCATTACCCATAAGCACGACATCCGCTCTTTCCAGCTCCTCAAAGCTAGAGAACCACTCCCTCTTAGGGCAGGTGTGATATGTAGCTCCCGAATCCACCATCCACTCCGTGGAATCCGTATAGCAAACCGACGGTAAAGCAGGGCATGAATAGCCTGAAGAATCTGAATCTGAATGCTCACCAATAGCTTTTGCAACATTCACTTCTGAAGCTTGTGCAGCTTTCCCCTTATTCTTCCCGGCTTTTTCTTTCTACTTTGGGCAGTCAATCTTCCAATGTCCTTCTTCTTTACAATACCGACATTGATTTCTACCAACACTCTTATAGGCACTCCTATTCTTTGACTTTGAGCGGTTGAACTGACGACGGTTTGGATCTCGGCCTCGAACTGCTAACGCATCTCCCGATGCCTTCTCGGAGGGTTCACCATCACTCTTCCTCAACTCATAGTTCACCAAAGCTGAGGTCACCTCCTTGTAGCTAACTGTAGTTCTTCCATTGATCATAGTGAGA
This sequence comes from Asparagus officinalis, assembly GCF_001876935.1. Taxonomy (NCBI): domain Eukaryota; kingdom Viridiplantae; phylum Streptophyta; class Magnoliopsida; order Asparagales; family Asparagaceae; genus Asparagus; species Asparagus officinalis. The sequence continues at coordinate 146,153,233 of NC_033800.1, read as the reverse complement.
ACGAACGTACCATAATCATCTTCGGGCAACGAACACAGAAGTAGCATCGCCTTGTCTTCATCCTCAACTATAATATCAACATTGGCCATATCTGAAAGTAGCTTAGTGAAATTGTTGACATGCTCCCTGATGGAAACCCCTCTCTTCATCTTGAACTGGTAAAATCTCTTCTTCAAGTGAAGCCGATTCTCAATGCTCTTCGTAAGATATTTCTCATTGAGTGTTTCCCACATCTTCTTCGCCGACGTCTCGTTCATAACATCATAAATAAGATCCGGCGTCAAGCATGACCTAATAACACCACAAGCTCTACTGTTCATCTTTCTCCAAACCTTATCCTCCAACTCAGCGGGTTTCTCTTTTAACTCAAGAGTCTCCTCCAAATTCTGTGCATCCAAAGCATCCATCACCTGACACCTCCACAATCCAAAATTGATCTTTCCATCGAACTTCGGAACATCAATCTTCGTGTTATTGATGCTCAGACTCTGTATCGCCTTAGTTAGAGACGAACCTGACGTGCTTGCATCTCCCATGTTGTCGATCTAGCTCTGATACCAATTGTTGTGCGCGGCGGAAGCTCTCTAGGGCAATACGAACAATAACTCAAACTAAACCACAAACAATATGCAAACCACAATCACAGCAAGAACAAAGAATTTATGTGGTTCAGCAAGTTGCCTACGTCCACGGGGCAAGGAGGGGGGAGATTTTACTACTAGAAATCAAGGGAATACAAATAGGATTACAAATCTCTCAGACCAAACCCTAAAACAAAGCACTTGATCTCTCAAAGCTCTCCCACAATTGGATGAAACAAATCTCTCTTAGAGGCTGCTCAAAATCGTCCTTCAGATACCCTAACAAATCAGGTTTAGGATATATATAACTTACAAAACGAAACGGGTCAAAAACCTGAAAGCCCAGCCCAGATCATCGTCGATCGACCGCGCAGGTCTTACGGTCGACCGCACCGGTCGACCGCCACCAGCTCTGATTCCCATCAGCTTCGGTGCACGTTTGCGGTCGACCGCGCCGGTCGACCGCCCAACTCTCTGCTGATTTTTCTGAGTTTCTGTAATTTCTTCACATACAACCTGTGACCTAAAGGTAAGGACTTTAGCCAACTGAGATAATTAGCAATTGTTGCGAAAATAAATTCTTTGTATTATAATAAAAGTTGCTATAGCTAGAAAAGACATTCCACAGTGGAAAACACAATAATATTAGTCAATATGAGAAAATAGACTCACGCGTTGCCGCAACATTATTCTCGGGACTCCTCAAGATCGAATGGTTTTCAACCTCGACAACTTCTTGGTAAGCCTTTCAGTCCTGTTGCTAGTAGCTCTGCTAAAGATCTTTGGGCTGAAGAGGTTGAATCTGTGATTAATTTTTCGTCTCGGCATCAAGAACTAAAATCTGATGGGAATCTTGATGCTAAATCTGATCTGAATTCTATTTCTATATATTCTTGATTTGGATTTGAATGGAGAAAGTACTAGAATTGAAAATCAAGATCCTGTTGCTGGCTCTCCATTGGAGAGCTTGGTTTTGAAACCTGTAATATCAAATTTAGATAACTTTGATGTCCCTCAAATGGAGATCTACACGGTTTCCCTCCGGATTAAAGCTTGGCCTTTGATCCCGAGAAGAGTCTCGATTTCGCTTGGTCGATTTCGATAACTAGGGCTATTATTTCCTTGGCGAAATAATCCCCTCGGCTATTATTTCCTTCGTGAGATAACACACACTATACCGTGTAGATCCGACCGGATCAAGATCGCGTGGTGGTCCACGGATTAACCCCGGCGCAGGCAAAGAACCCACAAAAGCGAGAGACCGCAAAACAGGATCTCGCGATTTGTTCGACATAAAAGGAAAGTTGTAATTTTTATTTCTTTTTGATTTTGTTGTAACCGAATCTTATAAAAAGACCGGATCTTCTGTAATCGATAAACTATTACTCAAGAGAGCAATGGAATCAAAGAACGCAATTTTTCCCGTGAACACAGGCAAGTTTCATCTCGCTCAACTCTGCACCCAAGTTTTAAACGATTTTATTGAGTTTTTCCATGGTTTTATTGATCCAAAAATGCTATTTTGTGTATATAGATAAATCTACGTTGTATATGATGTAAAGACCAAAGCTTTGGCTTATGAAAATCCACCAAATAAAATTCTTAATGCAGATCTAAATCTGAAGATATTTTTCTAACAAGAGTTTTAAATGAAATAACCCCGTTCTTATATATTTTGACATGTTTATATGTATTCATGAATGATTTGATTTATCTAAAATGTTTAGATCTGTTTTCATGTGTTTAGAAATGCTAAATCGTTCATATAGGGTTTCCAGTATGTAAGATTATCATTTATGAGTTTTTGTATCATAAACCGTAGAACAGAAAACCTGTAGGAGGCTTTCTATGCTTGCGCGGTCGACCGCAGATATGCGGCGGTCGACCGCTGGGTGTGCAGATGAGCAGAAACTTTCTGCTCACTGAGCGATCGACCGCATGTATTTGGCGGTTGACCGTGAGACCTATTGTACATGTGCACATCGTTTGCGTGTAGTTGTATGGCTAGCGAAACACCTAGGTTATATGGGTTTGTTGTACACTGAGATTTGTGTACATGAGTTGATTTTTTGACATGAGTCTTAGATTTATTCACTGGGATATAAGAGTGAATAGTATATATGCTTTTACTTGTATCTTTTCCTTGTACGATACTAATCGTATGTAGTCTATGCGTTGGAAACTTGTCTATTGCGGCCCATGTGTTGGACCTTAATCATATAGTCCATGTGTTGGACATTTACCCATTTCAGTCCATGTGTTGGACATTCGTCATATATAGTCCATGTGTTGGGCTTTTACCTTTTACAGTCCATGTGTTGGGCATGTATCATATGCAGTCCATGTGTTGGACATTAATCTTAGTTGTTTTATTTAACATATAGTAGATGAAGTCCATGTGTTGGACAAGTATCTGGCGTTAGTCAGGATATTTTGATAGTATGGTTGGAGATGGAGTTAATGCTCCATGCTGTAGCTTGGATTTGGTACTTAGATATTTATAATTTGAGCTACGGGGGACGTACCTATGCTCGTCTTATAAATTTCTAAATATCAAACACCCACTTCATTTTACAGTCAATGATTGATTATCTATTATATATCTACAGCTATTTTCTTATCCTTCTAGCCCTTCCCCCTGGGGTTGGTTGCGATGTTACTCGCTATAGGTCTTTCACACTCGTTGTTTTCCCCCCCTTTCAGGCAGCAAGTCAGGCGCACGGAGAGTCGCAAGTTGATGAGATGTCTTCATAGATTCTATCTAGATATTTATTATATTTGTAGTTTATGACAGAACTCCACAGTAGATGTATTTATGAATATTTGAGATATTATTTCTAGCTTTGTAAGGCGATGTGCCTTTATGTCATTTCATTTGACTTCCTATTATGAGACAGTTGTAGCAATTTAGTTATTTGTTTCTCAGAGATTTATCCATTTATATCAGTGATGATGATTTTGTTCAGAGTATCTGTTGTTTAGTATTTTTTTCATATATTCTCTCTTGTCTGTTTTGTACCTACACCTGTTGTTAATTCCACTAGATATATAGTAACTGTGATGGTGAAATATGTCGTAGCATGGTGTTTGGTGCTTGGCAGGTTTGACATTATTGGTTTCACCTTGGATTGCAGCTTTGTTAAAACCAGGGGCATCACAACCTCTCCGTCCTCTAAGTCTGACGTATAACCCAAGAGAACAGGAGTACGTCAGCGTGCATGGCACATGGCAAGATCCACAAGGGAGAATAGAAATGGTCGAACGACTAATGCAAGAACAGTAATAGTAATAATAGAAACATGGTATTAAAATTCTAACAATTTAAATGTAATCCACCACTGTAATAATCAGTAGAATCTAAAAATCAACCGAGTAATGAGGTCATGTAGCTAGTCGTCCTATAATAGCCCACTGGTCCACATCTCAGATAGGTTAATGTTCACATTACCAGATAACTGACTGTTCACAATCCTCTACTCGCATCTAATACTGCGAAATGATTCGGTAAGAGGACTACATGCAATCCGATTTTAGCCTAGTCCGAACTCAGACAAAACTCGGGTGATGAAACGATTTTACTGACCATGTGCGAAATGATTAACTGGCCCAATAGACTAATCCCAGTGCGAACCGATTCATTGGTGTGAGCGTGGAAGATAATCAACAACTATATCCGATCATACAAACCAAAACTTTCTCACCCCCAACATCTCTTGTGTTTCTAGGCCTATAATGGATCATTGGTTCACTCCTTAAGTATGGTCAACGTACCCACAAATGTCACTAACTCTTGTTCATGACGTACAAAGCCACGAAGTCATAAACTACTAATGATTCTCGATCACAACAATGAAATAATAAATGCAACTGATCATGTGCAATAATATCGTGGCATACCAGATAATTAAAATTAAGAATCATAAATCATGAACAACAAATATGTAATTCAGAAAATAATTCATTTTCCAAAATCAACTTCGGGTCTTGTCCACAGTTAATCTCTTCAGTTGGTCTCGCTTTTGTTGCAACTGGACTAATCTGGGGAGTGACAGTGACTTCTATCATCATGGGGTCCATAGGAGTAGAAGGTTGAGGTTCAAGAACTGATGATTGCAAATCAACTTCGGTTCTTGTCCACGGCACAAGTTCACTACTCTCCAGTCGATCAGACGTACCAATGATTATAGTAGTATCAGTTCCAACAACTGGTCCTATAATTCAAATACTTATATGGTTAATCAAGTTAAAATATATATGTATGCATATATGGAGTTTACAGAATAAAGGTCTTACTTTCAGAAGGACCTGCTTCTGTTGGACCGACTCCAACGTTGGATTCCGTGGCTGCACCAGGAGTTTTCCCCGATAGTAAGTCGGAGATATACTCATGGTCGCCTTCAGAGAGATTGAAATCGAGGTGATGTTCATTGAATTCCTCGACCTCTGTTGTATGCGTGGTCTCTCCTCCAACAGATTCGTGCATTGTGACATCTACAAAATGTGTTGAGTCGTAAATGACACATAAATTTAGACGAATTTGCTAAAAAAGACAATTAATTTTACCTTCGTTGGTCGGGGCTGATTCGAGAGCTCCACTACTGGTACCTGCTTCTTTTAATTTGACTAAAAGGAGAGAAAGCGCACAGGTCATTAGAGGAGGCACACGGTCCGACTCATTCATTTCTCGGATTTCTCTTCCGAGAGGAGAAAGATCAGTACCTGTGTCCGCAGCTGATGGATCAACGTCAGGAGTGGGTGGAACGTCAGCTGGTCCTTCTTTCAGAACATCTTGCATTTGCTGGACGAAGCTGGTCTCCTCAGTCTCCATACCTCCAGGAGAAGCAGCTCCAACTCGATATTCTCCCTCTTCTTGACTCTCTACAGAAATTGGAAATGAAATGAGTTCGAGCATTAAAAAAAAATGTAAGAGAGATAAAAATAAATAATTACCTAGTTCATCAGAAGAAACATTACGACCAGAGATATCTTCTACGGCAGAAAGATGAACGCGCGGTTTAGAAGCAGCTTTCTTTTGTTTCTTCGGTGGATGTGCTTCAGGACCTTCGTGACGACGTTTGGTGCGTAATTCAGTTCGAGGAGGAATTTGGGTTTGAGCTTGAGTGGAAGGTCGTGATCTTTGTCGACGAGCAAGAGGCACTTCATCCTCTTCATCCTCTTCGTCCCCACTGAGAATGTCTACCGTCATCCGATTAGGATAGGTCATGACGACCCTCTCTCCCCGTTTTCTCGAAGTAGCTTGTGATTGAGTAGGAGCAACAGATGGGCACACAAGTCCTCTTTCAAAGAAAGAATCAGGAAGACCCGCTCTTTCATCAGAACTTGAGCTAGTCTCACCCGCCTCCTCGGAAGTCTCCGTCTCCTCAGAGTCAAATTCTTCTTCACTACCAACTGAGCGAGCCGGTTCTTTTCCTTTCCTTGATGATTCAGCAGCCTCTTTTCCTCGAGGCGACATCACAGCTTCGCGAGGCAGTTCTGCTGCTTGCCGTGGAGCTATTTCTTCCTCTGAGTCTGATATCCTCCTACGTCGAGTGACAATATTGGTGGCTATCAGCCATTTACAAAAGAGGAAAGTCATCCGTAGAGGCGGCGTCTCTAAGGGGAGATCAAATTCAACATTGGTGCAGCCGGCAATGCTCCAAAACCAAGCTCTCGCCCCGTCGATAAGTCCACCTCGAAAGCTGAGGTGACGATTCGGGTTGCCGATGTATATCTGATCATACCCGAACTGACGGGCGAATCGACATGGAAGATAGGGTTCGATGTGGCAAACATCCCTTATCCTGAACAACAGATATCCAGGTCGAATATTCATCAACCATCTGAAGCACCCGACATCCAAGATGGTACGATTCTGCCTTGGGTCTTCAGCATCCACTAAGGTAGTGTTGTAAGTACCGGAGAACTGAGGGAAGCAAGGAAAAAATTCCCAACATTTGTGAATTTTAAACTGCCTCATTATGTCCGGCTCTCGATGTTTGCTCCATTTGTAATTCTCGAGATTTTGCAACAGAGGGACACTAAGATCTACCGTATCAGGAGCCTCCATTAAATCTGGTCTAAACTGCCTCGTTATGTCCGGCTCTCGATGTTTGCTCCATTTGCAATTCTCGAGATTTTGCAACAGAGGGACACTGAGATCTACCGTATCAGGAGCCTCCATTAAATCTGGTCGATGAAGTACCAACCAGGCCATTAAGTAAGTATAGGGCAGCTCCAGCTTCGGAACGGACAGGCTGGCGGAAGGTTTCTTTTTCTCCTGGGTAAATGCGGAGATTAGTTGCCGCAATCCACTATGAATATCGGCCACCATAGCGGGAAGCAAAGATAATTTGCGACCTGTAGCCAGCTGGACGGCCGGATACAACACTTCCATTGGCATCGCATCTGCGGATTGATGGGGAACTACACATCTCTTTAACCATAAGGCTAGAAAACCTGCCAGCAGAGCAGTAGGGCTAATCGGAACACCAGCTTGCCACAGATAAGAGCGGAACTTAGTGCCGTGCAAAAATCCATCTTCTGAGCGCGAAGTATAAGAATGCGCGTTGGTTTTCTCTAACAAACGGTTAATTTCATCCGTACTCAAGGGAGACAATCCGCACACATCTGCCGAACGGACATCCAGGTTCTTGAAGAGATAATCAGCGAATTGTTTTAAACTGACTTGAGGAGACTTCTTTCTGGCTTTGGGCTCCATCTCGGCCATGGCTATATGATAATGACAGGTCAATTCCCATAGAGTGTCATAGGTCGCAGTCGAGCTATCTTTCATCTTAATCAGCTGATTGGTGGTCGGAAAGAACTCTTGATATGGGACATCGCCCATAGGCAAAGCAGACACTTGCATCATTTCATGCAGTGGTAGTCCAAGTTCCCCGTTCTTGGTAAAGAATGTATTGGTGTCCGGGTTGTAGATCTCGAACAAACAAAGGAAATGACTTACACTGCTCTGCAAGCCATGCATGGTGGCACGAATCGGGACATCCAACCCTAATCCTGCTAATTCTCGCCCAAAACGTTTCAACACATATTGGGTCATCCTGGTCCACCACCACTTGTTCCCAGAATAATGGACCCATCCATAACACCTGAAAGTCTCTCTGGGCAATCTTTTTCCTGCTGCCGCTAACCGGTTCTTCACAGTGTTGGCTTGCACTATCTTTTCGTTCTGAGGAATATTGTCTTGTCCTAAGACACCCGGATGAAGTCCTCTCACATGAGCTCTTTCACTGGAACCTGGAGTTGCTTCCTTTCCAATGAAACCACAATGAATGTGCTCGTGGTTTTCGGTTAATTTCCAGAACATCTCTCGTCCAACTGATAGGTTCCTGAACATTAACAGTGAATGATCCCGAGGGATAAAAGGCAGGTATAAGAATGATGATCCACTCTGGTGCAACCATTGCGCAGGCTGGCAGAAAGCAATCTTCGGATCTTTTACCGAGTCACCAAATAAGAAATCTGGCTTCCTTATGCATTGATTCGAGTCTTGCTCCGAGATCAAGGGCGCATCTGTGATTAATCGTCGTAGAACACGACAACTACCTCGCTGGATTAATTCACTATCACTTCCGTTATAATCAGATTTAAACTGGGGAGAGAATTCAATTAACGGGATCCCCTCGTAATAAGAGTGGGTCACGCTACTCCGGCCAGTAATCACATCAGCAGTAAAGGTGGTAGAAGGAAATCGGACTGATAAAAGAAACATACACATAAATTGTGTAAGTGTAGTCCTAAAATTTTAGAGAAAAGCGATATATCTTACTCTATAAGATATAGTCGTTATCTCACAACAGGTGTGACGATTTCCCACCTACCACATGTACAAAGGAGATATGCGGGCATTATAACGGCATACCAGAACCTTTCAATACATGTAGGAGGATATGAAATCGCCCCTGTGTATTATGAAGTGTGTTTTGTCAAAGCAAAACAAACACTTTTAAGCGTCGATCCCCTCAAAGGAGGATACCGGCTCTTCTCGAAGGTACCTCAAAGGATACAAACGAGGATCTGCAAGCAAAAATAGGAACATACATATGGAATGGACGAAATACAATATTTAAATTCGTGAAAAGGTGAAAGAAATATACCTCCACGTGAGGGTGCAGCAGGGGCAGCCTCCTCAGGGCTCTGAACAGTCGGTCGGATTCCCTTCCCTCGAGCTCTACGTGGCGACATGATGATTATGTGATCTACATTGAAATCCAAGAGGAAGGTTAAGATTTTGAACATGAAATCGACAAAAAAAAAAGGACAAATACAACCGAAATGATGCATGCACAGTCACAGTTGAAGGAGAATCAAAATTTTGGAGAAAAGGGGAAGAACAAACCTTTGAAATCTGAGTGAAATCTTCCCAAACAAGAGCACCTCCCAAGTCAGCATAGGAGCTTAGTATTTATCATTCTGTCCATAATAATCGGGTTATCCCTAAGAATATTATATTTAACATTCTTCCAGGAACTTCCCATTACATGAATTATCGACCCCCAGCTTTCTTTGTAAAACTGGGTATAACGAGGAGTACGTTAACCTCAGTCATATGTTCGGGTTATCCTTAAGAATATAGGATTCTCCAGGAACTTCCCGTTAAGGAAAGGAAATAGTTTAGACTCATATACCTTTTGGAGTATCGAGGAGCGAGACAGAAAACACTGTCTCGCCCAGCGAGACAGAAAACTCTGTCTCGCCGAGCGAGACAGTAAACTTTTCTGTTTTGCACTATGGAACAGTGGACTACTCCAATGGGTACACGAGTCTAAACTGTATTCCCACCCTCAACAGGAAGTTTCTGGAGAATATTAATCTGAATATTCTTAAGGATAACCTGAGGAATTCTCAATGGATATACCAATTCAATGGTAAATGCTGAATTCACAAGAGCAAATATCAACTTCAATTCAAGATCTCGACAACGGTCAAGCGATAAACGCGACGCCGGGAAAACGTTAGCTATTCTACGAAGAACTAGATAGACTAACAGCAGAAGAGGTTAAACATTGAAGTCATTTACAAGTCCTTCCATACGATCTATTCAGC